>NC_134408.1:149226918-149526918 GCF_038048845.1 Mixophyes fleayi | reverse complement strand
GGTTGGTTTTCATGATATTTAATAGGACATGATGACTGCTGAAATTAATGTGCCAGCCGCAGGGCCGGTTCGAAGACATATAATTGGCCAGGGTGAAAGATAATACTACAGTAGTTACCATTTTTTATTGCACCTATAATTTTACTCAGTGCTGTGTTTTTCAGGCTCTATTTCCCTGAGCAGCTGAGCTAACAATCTAATTTTGGTGTCTTTGTGCAAAAGTTATAGTTTGATACAATTAAGCATGTTTTCAGAATTGTTTCACTTTTAATGGGCCCACTTAGAGTCAGAGTAATATGTAATATGTTAATTAATGTAAATATGTATATAAATGTAAATCCCTATGCAGAATAATTTATGTCCATGTCCTTTACTGAACACTTGTAGAAAAGTGAAAATAAGCCCTAGTTATATCTAATGTATAATTCCTCTTTATGTGGAAATGTTATTTAAATCATTAATTGAGCGCTGTATTAATTATATATGTCAATACCTCCTAAACTGTGGTGATTTGCACCTCATAATGGGCATGACAATGGTTGATTTAATTATATTAACATTAAATTATTTCTGATTATCTTAAATTACACTTATTCTATAAAATGTGCAGTCCATAATTTATTAGCTTACAGCCATCTTTGATTAAAAATAAATAATTCTGTTATACATCAGTGTGTCTTTGTCTAAATTTGTAAGAAACGTGTAATTTCCAGTAAGTAGTTAAGATAATTCCAAGGGTGAAAACCTGAAGAATTCTAAACTTTAAATCCAAAGTTATTCCAAGCGAATTTGATAAGATTAAGAATAATGATGAATATTGAATTGTTGGCTTAAAAGACGTTATGAACACTACAAAATCTGAGTTGATTGGTAATCATGAAATCTGAACAATTTATTATATATAATAATATAATATGGGCCTCAGATATATTTTTGCTTTCTCAAGCTGGAGCTTTCATTTACCTGCGTCATCTAAATAAAGAACAGATAATGTGGTTTATTTACATTGAAATCAACAACATCAGAATATTAGAAAATGAACACAGTACTAATAAGTCCTGAAATATGCATATGTCAATGAATTATGGTACCTCTTACATCATAGAGAAGAAGATTTAATAGGAACTGTGATGGGGACAATTAGGGCCTGGTGTTGACGTGGACGAGCGTCTGTTCGTTTATTGTAAAATCTGCAAAATTGTACTGCGCGTGTCTACCAAACAAGCTGCAATATTTTTTTTATTTGCTCACGAGAAGGATTTATACCTACTAATTTTGAGACAGTTTTTAGTTTTAGTCCAACCTTATAGTGAATGCATGTTTTAATTTCAAAGCAAAAGTTTAAAAATTGGGTGTACGTGTATTTGAAATACGCCTCATGTAAGCCCGATGAATAGAATACTGGTCAAAGCTCCAGGCATTTTGCAATTTGCCCAAAATTTTTCATATCCCTGTAATTACATTCTTTGTGAACACATTTTATGCTTTTTTTCCCACAAATGCGTTCAAATCCAACATCGACTTTTAACTGTATGTGTTTATTGTTTGTATCTGTCAGTACTCTATCTAGTAACAATAGCAGTACAATGGGCTAGCAAAACAATCACAAATATGTAGTTTTAAACAACTGGTCATTAGTATCCATGAGCAGTTTGATGATAAAGACTTACTGCAATGATTCATGACTGTTTCATGACTAGCCTGTCAGTTATAAATATTGGATACAATTTTTGGGTTCTGCAAACTTCTACTTGACCTAGTTGAAGTCATCGCACAAACAGCTAATAGATCAACGAGGGATTTTTATATAAAAATAAAACTTGTGTTTAGGAAACATTCAATTCTCTTGAGTCTCTTCGCCATCTTCTAAGGTTTCAGTGCATACAAGTCTTTTGCTTCAAGAATTCTCTTGTCAGTCCATTAAAAGATGTATTCTTATGTAATAAGTATATGAGTTTTTTTGTTTTTGTCTTTCCTCAAGTTCTCCTATTTTTATTTTCTAGGGGAATATAACATTTTCTTGCTCGGAGCCCCACGTCGTTCCTGTTACGTTTATAAGCTCCAGTACGAGCTACCTCTTATTACCAGGAACCCCACAAATGGACGACCTGTCTGTTAGCTTCCAGTTTCGCACATGGAATAGTGATGGACTTTTGTTATCCTCTAAACTTTCTGGAGATTCTGGCGTTCTCCTGCTCCAGCTGTATTCTGGGAAACTGCTTCTTATGATTCAGAAGGAGATTGCAAACATACTGCCGATAAGCACAGGTAAGGTGTCGTAGGAGTTGTAATTTATATCAGACATTGTCTCTGTTGGGGCATTGTCCATTTCATCAACAGAATTAAAATATAATTAAGAATGGACTAACTTTATGAGTAAGATTTCTGAGTATGGCTTAAGATACTTAGACTAGTACAAAACTATATACATTGCGTTATCTCTTTGGCCTCTTTTTGAACTTCCCATCCCAACTTTTTTTTTTACGATTGGCGCGACTGAGCGATTTTCACATGGTGAAATAGTCGCAAAGTTCACACCTACCTATGCCGCAACTCCTTAGTATAGCAGCAAAGTCGTCATAGCCAATATTACACAATCCAAAGAGTCTTCCATGCAGTGCGTCATCTGAGAAATGTATCCATTCTCCATCTGTTGTTATATGATCAGGAGGAGCTTCAGTCATAGCATGTGCCTCCAAATTCCTGGAGCTTCCTAACGCTTTGTTAAACCTCTCAATAATCTCTGTGTGATGTCCCAAGAGTACTACCCAGATTCATGGATCCTCTGGTAGCATTATGCTACACTGGATTTCTGTCTGCAATACGAGGTGACCAAACTCAGTCCTCAAGAGCTACCAACAGGTTATGTTTTCCGGATTTCTTTACTCATACATAGGTGAGATCATCTATTTTTATCTGTCAGTAATTATCCCCCCTATTTCTACAGACAGAAAGACTGAAAAGATCACCTGTCGGTAGCTGTTGAGTTCTGGGTTTGAGCACGTCTGCTCTATAACTACAAATTGTAGCCCAGACAGATATCACCTCTCATGGCAAAATTGCTAGGGTGCTTACCATAGCGTCCCCATGTATACTTATATATAATAAAACACACGTTTATGCTTAATAGTTTAAACACTATCACGTTTGCAGCTTCATTGTATAATGCAAAATACTATGGTTGACAAGTTCCATTTGTCTGATAACTGAGCAAAACATTTACAGTGGAAACATATTTGCACTAAACATGTACATTCTAATATCAGCTCTTACTAGTGTTAAAGGTTAGAGGAGAGTCCTAATGATCTAGATTATTGCTACTGACCTGGGGTGTGGCTACTTAACTGGGGTATGGCTACTGACCTGGGGTGTGGTTACTGACCTAGGGTGTGGTTACTGCCCTGGGGTGTGGCTACTTACCTGGGGTGTGGTTACTGGCATGGGGTGTGGCAACTGACCTGGGGTGTGGTTACTGACCTGAGGTGTGGCTACTGACCTGGGGTGTGGTTACTGACCTAAGGTGTGGTTACTGACCTGGGTTGTGGCTACTTACCTGGGGTGTGGTTACTGACATGGGGTGTTGCTACTGACCTGGGGTGTGGCTACTGACCTGGGGTGTGGTTACTGACCTAGGGTGTGGCTACTGACCTGGGGTGTGGCTACTTACCTGGGGTGTGGTTACTGACCTGGGGTGTGGCTACTGACCTGGGGTGTGGTTACTGACCTAGGGTGTGGTTACTGACCTGGGGTGTGGCTACTTACCTGGGGTGTGGTTACTGACCTGGGGTGTGGTTACTGACCTGGGGTGTGGTTACTGACCTGAGGTGTGGCTACTGACCTGGGGTGTGGTTACTGACCTGGGGTCTGGCTACTGACATGGGGTGTGGTTACTGACCTGGGTTGTGGCTTCTTACCTGGGGTTTGTCTACTGGGGTGTAGCATTCTTCTAATCAGATAGGTTCCCTGAAGGCTCCAATTCCTGTTCTCTGCTGCTGCCACTTACCTGGTTCAAACAGGGAGCAGTTTTGTCGATCGGTGAAAGGGCAACACTGTGATGTGTTTGAAACAGGTCCCATTACAAGTTTAAATTGCTCTAGTGCTAGACAGGATATTTGGTGGAACCACCAGATTGGTGGAGCACATGCCAGCTAAGCAAAACTTTGTATTTTATCATAACTTATTGAACTGCACCTAAAATTAAATCCTCAAGTCTAGTTCTCTTTTAATATGGCAGCCCCCAGTTGGCAGAGACGGACATTGTGAATCGGATGGGAGTAGAAAGAGATGACCTATTGCTACTTTAAAAAAGAAGAAGTAGATGTCCATCTAGTGGAGTTTTAATTTAATTTTCATTGGGTTTATTTTCTAGCGCCTCTTTTTAAGTACAGAGGGGTTTGGGGGTTAAAACAGGCAGTCACACAGGAGTGTTTATACATGTCTACAAGGAGTGTTATTATCTATGAACATCTGACATATCTGAAGATGGTTCCATCACGGAACAGCTTTTAAAACGTCCAGGTGGTATTTTTGGTATCGACCCAATAGAAGCTTAACGCTAATTGCTTTCAAAGTAAATGGCTTAGCAATCACAACTGAGGATTTCAACGGAAGGCGAATGGGAGGACAAATGTAAGTTTAGTCTGTACAAGGAAATAAATAAGTAAATAAAAATAATAATTGAAGATAGAGATTCAAAAAAGGGCAGAATATTTCTCCTTTTCAGCCTGATAACATTGAAACATTTAAATAATATCAGCTCATCCTAAGTTCATCAGGAAATTCTGTCCTGTGTAGAATTAAATTCAGCAATGAAAAAATATCAGTCTTCTAAATATCACACTCACTATTGGATAATGTGCAAACCATACACAAAGTAGATATAAATAAGTAAATAATTAGCATGTTAAAAAAAAATGCAAACATGTGAATATGCAAAAACGTAATACAAGTTTGATTAGCTAGATGAAGCTGTAAATCATCTAGACAAGATGGAGCCCAGGGCAGAAACAAAGTATTGGTCCTCAACATTGTCAGCACTGGAAAATATAATGAAGTACAAGAAAATTACAAATTATGCACAACAAGTTATGAGATTATCTACACAAAAGCATCCACAATAATCCAAATTGCAAAAAAAAGGATGATTAAACTTAAAAGAAATTTTGTGGGTTGTGGGACAACCGAACATAAAAAGGAGCAGATACTATTACAGTAATACTAATTTAAACACATCTCACGCAAATTGAGTATTGCAGCAGAACAAGCTGTTTCACAGACGAATGAAGTTCTACTAATACAAACTCCGAATTTCGTCTTGTTTCCACGGAACAGCCATTCTGCACTGAATTTATAAATTCAAATTTCCTGAAATTTATAGTCTATGAATAGAACATTGGTTCAATTCATTCTGTTGTGTGGTGTCATTGCGGTAGGAATGGGAACACTTAAGGGCAAATTACTGCAGTGAAAAAAAATGTGACAGACAAATGTGGAATGATTGGAAATGGAAATATCTTTTTGCAGATCATTTCTAGATAAGCGAGATGGCGAAATGGCAGAACCTATAAAGCCAACACTATTATTCTACAGTCAACATAACAACTACATCTGTTATTCAGACCTTAATTCCCACACTAGTCCCAGTCAATCACCTTGTTTTGCAATATAATTTCCCTGAGTGTGTCACAGAACAATGCACATTCTTACTTACACATAGCACACGCAGCGGCACGGAGATTGACAACCTTCCTGACTGTCAGGAATAACCAACAGGAGGTAAATGGATATCAAGGTACAGCTTAATAATGTAAAATCTATCAGGAGATTCACCCACCCAAAATTCCACATATGATAAATAAATATGGAGGCACACTGTATCAAAGATGCAAAGTGATATTTTGTCAACAAGGTTTTGGTCCCATAACAACTTCATCAGGGATTAAGACAATGCAATACAATATAATATAATACAATACATAAACATTTACTATAGAAAAAAACATCACATGACAGAGATCAATTAGTCAATCTACACACGAGAACATCCAACACACAAAATACACTGGTTTGATGGGTAGTAGCCTGGTCAGCCAAAGGTAAACCAATTACTAGAATGCAATAGAAAAGAAAAGAAAAATTGAATTCCAATAGTTTAGGTAATTACTTAATCATGTAATCAATAAAAGCATAATAATACATATGCATCCATTGTATATCAACAGAATAAAATAATAATAATAAAAACATAATGCGAATAACAGGAAGTAATGACAAGGTTGCTTTGAGAGATGAGAAGAACAAAAACAATAGAACAAACTAAACAGAAACATATACAGTAAATAAATTAATATTTTTGAGAAAAAACAAAACCGGTCATCTCTCAGGCAAGAAGCAAATCAAATTTGCTGTTCATTCCAAGCGCAATTAATGCGTGCAGATTGTGCACAC
The DNA here is from genome assembly GCF_038048845.1 of Mixophyes fleayi. NCBI lineage: Eukaryota > Metazoa > Chordata > Amphibia > Anura > Limnodynastidae > Mixophyes > Mixophyes fleayi. Next base: position 149,520,471 of record NC_134408.1, on the reverse strand, counting down.
AGAAACAGACTCTCATTAACGGCACCTCTCCTTGGAGAAGGAAAATATCTAACAAATACCTTTTTAGGTCACAAAACAAATGATCGTGTGTTCAGAAATAAAGAACTACAGGACTTGGAGTGTCAAATCTTTCAAGTTGCCGTCACCTCGTCCTTATGTGTAATCTTACTCACGTATTCACCAAGTCATCTCATATGAGTAAAACACAAGCATACTGAGAAGTGGGAAGACTGGGAACGGTGTCTAAGTTGTTACAATCAGTATTTGTTTCTATACAAGGAAGTGTTAAACATATGGGAACATCAACATTCAAAAATGTAACATGTTGAGGGGGGTGAAATTAACAATAACTGATTATAAACATCAATAGAATTGGTCAGAAAAACAAATTGTTCAGAGAATCAAACATATGTCCTATCAAAAAAAGATTGTCGCAGGTAGCACCCAGTGATACAATGTAATATATGTAGCGAACACAGTGTTGCCCAATATAGACATTGAAATCATAATAGATACAATCATCCAAAGATAAAAATAGCACTGTAAATAATTATAATCAGTAAATATAATGTGGGCTGCTCTAGCATATGGAAGGTTCCAACGATCCCAGTATCTCACCCCCGCACAGGTGCATCAATGTTTTGTATGAAGCAGGAGGGTGCTGGATGGAGGGAACAGAACAAACAGTTTCTCATACCTTAAATGGATTTATTAGCACCATAAAAACTTAGCTTAGGTTACACAAGATTTCTTTCTGGAAGACTGAGAAGCGCTTCTGATGTGGTAGGGAGCAGCCGACTTGTCCCTTGATTTATTTATTAAATCATTGCGAGTAACTTCTATGGTTTGTTTAAAGTGTTACAAAATACATTTGCCCAGTTGGACGCTGTTTCGTCTGTTCCAGTTGCCCAGCACCTGCTTTCTTCATTCACGATGATATATAGACAAATATGTAATTTGTTTTCTCCAAGTATCTAATCAACGCATTAGCTAAAAATAATACCACTGAACTCCCAAATTCTGGATACAAATTTGATTTTCAAAAGAAAAAAAAATTGTTACCAATCACCAGCCTTAACATTTCAAGGGAAACCTGGGATGTGAATGGCAAATCAGTGCGACAAGTAAAACAAACGCTCAGTATTAAAAATGGTATAAAGTGAAGTAATGTCAAGTTTTGTCAAAATAATTGATAAATTATAATAATAATAACATAATTCTTTTGGCAATTGTAAAGAATGTGATTTCTGCTATAAGACATTAGTGTTATGTAGATGGGCAGAAATATTTTTAACAGATCTCTGAAAAACGAAACCCACATTCTGGGCATTTGGCCAAATGACAGAGGAAGTGGCAGATGCAATAGGATGAATATAGACCACTGGAACCTAACTGAATTTACGGACCACCTTTAATTGGAAAGTGAACTACACCCATCTACTTTGTAAACAGGGACAAATTTGTTGGTCAGTCAGGACCAATTCATGACTTAATAGTAAATTAATAGTGACAAAGCTCTGGCTGAACTCGACTGAATCAGTTCCCCATCCTAAATCAGATATGGGATGGTGGGTGTTATATATTTATGTGTTTTGTAGGTGCATGTTGGGGAAATAATAATACTTTGCCGCATTGTCAGTTCAAGTCTATGACTGTCACAGATTTATGTATGTGAAGGACATAGCGTAATGTAAGATGTCCTTGGGGGACAGATGGCCTCTTTGCCCTTTCCTAACACTGGCCCATGAACCTCTTCCTCAATCTCAGTGTCAAATCCATACTCCACCAAACTGGAGACCACGAGACGTTCGCCATCTCCGCTTATATTTCCTCATTTTTTTAGGCTCTAATTTTTGTTTGTTATTCTGACCTTTTCTCATTTGGTTGTGTTATAGTAATGGAATAATATTGTAAAGCCCAGTATATTCCACATTGGCCTTTATGTTGTTTGGCTTATTCATTTTCAGCTGCAATATATTTGTAACTTGCAACACAGTGAAAAAGTCCTAGCAAATCCATATGGGACCAGATTTGTAGAATTCCTTCAAATTAGGTCCAAAAGCCTCGGCCATGTATCAGCACTGCGTGTAATAGAGTTTTTCTTTTACTATTGCAGTGCGAGATTCATGACAAGATTTCACCTAGGAATTCCACCTTAGTGGTAACATTACTGTATTTTACGGCTAGTTGGGGATCCCTAGTGCCTTACAGTACATTGTATTAAATTATAATGTTCAGGTTCACCGAATCATGAAATTTGAGGCAGTAAACACAAACAGTGAAAAACGGTCATTGAGGAAGGATGGAATATCAGCATAGGGCACATTGTTTCCAGCACTTTGTTACTGCTTACAGTAAATATAAACTACTGGGGTCCATCTATCATTGGATTCAAATACATAAAAGATACAATGTCACTGATAAACAATATATGTTCCAGAGGCCTCAAACATGATCTTCAGTCTCTGGTGGAGACTCATCTCTTTTGTTGGATGGGAAAAGCTCTATTACAATTGTTTGTCCAGTTTTATGGCTTGACAGCAACAGTACAGTGTTTGTCTTTACATTCATGTATAGTACATTATTATCGGTCTGAATGCTGGTTAGTTACGTGACAAAACTTTGCTTGGTCATTCCACGAACCTAGTGAGCACATCCAGTTTTGCATTTATATATTCTGTGGAAAACAAGATTGTCAAAACTGGGTGCTGTCACAATGTTTTTAATAAGGAATAATAAACATAGACTAAAGTACTCTGTTATTAACTAATTCACCTCCTCCCACCCTTCGTAGACCTTCAAAGATAATTTTAATATATTGTAATTTCTGTAATCAGTTTTGAGGTACAAAAATATGCAAAAATTGGCAAAAAATTTCTAGACTTTTTGATGAAATTAAAAAAAAAATTGAGCCAAGTTTTAGAAAGTTGGACAGGTTCGACCATGTTGGAGCTGGCTTCAGCCTGTTCTAGCTTAAATTGATACATTTTAACCACTTTCAATGGAAAACTGCAAATCTCAGATATAAAAGATGAACTTAAAACAGTTGCATTCAGTGTTCCTAATCTTACCTGAACCACACCCCACAGTAGAGTGAGATGACTGAACTGGCAACTCTTCAGACAAGCTTATAATATTCCTCAACCACCCTCTTAATCTCCTAAATTACCCTATTACCACCCTCTACACAGCTAACACAAGACAACAACCCTCTGACCAACATTGCTGTGTGACTGATCATACAGCCCACTAAGCATGTTTTACCTTTGCAATCTGGCTGAAACAATATACAATATGTAGCAATTACCCTCATGTTTCAAACTCTTATTGCCCTGTAGACTCTGTCTGTCTGTATTACCCAGTAATGTTTTATTACTGTGTTTGTTTCCAATTGTAAAGCGCTACGGATGATGATGATGATGATGATGATGACTGTTGTTTATGACCATCTCTATCCATAGTATAAAATCCACACAACGTTAATTTACTAATACCCTTTCGGAAAGGCGAAGCAAAAGTGAAACTCAGTTTGTATTGCCGTAGCTTTGTTCATCTTTACATTTGGTAGTGTAATATATTTTGTAAATGGTCAGACTAATCACTGAAATTAGACTTGGCTAAAATTTATTTTTAACGTGTAGTATAAATTTAGCCCAAAATGTGGAAAAAGTAAGGTGAGCAATAATCAAGAGGAAACAAAGATAGAAACAATTTAAGGTCCACAACAAATTTAAAGTCACAGGAGTTTCATTATCTGTACAGCCAGCCACACACAGGGACCAATCTTTTTACTTGTTCCCTGGAAAAGATGTAGACAAAGACCACATGGGCTGGGCTTGGGGTAACAGGACTTGGAGGGCGGTTTTGGGGACAGCAGCTACTGACTGGCAGCTATGTTATTGCAGCTCAGAGTAGTTTAATAGTTTAGTGTTTTGGTGCTGAAAGATGAGTTCCGCATTTGGATCTGACCTTTTCGTTTTATTGCTGAAGGATCAGTTCCGCAGCCAGATCTGATCTTTCAGTGTGTTGTACCGGCAGGCCATGCCAAGAGACTGCACAGCACTTTAGATATAGGCTGAGAGATTCTTTCCGCATCTTGAGCAGTAACTTAAATCTCCCCACGAGTACAGCAAACTGAACGATCAGTTCCAGATGGGGAAGTGATCTTTCAGCATAGAATTAAATGCTTTTCTTTCTCTTTGAGCCTCCTGTCTGTGTACTAAATTGAATGGTCTCTTCTGGATGTAAAAACAGTCTTTCGGTTTATTGTACTAGTGGCAGCATGACATGGGGTAAGTGGCAGGGGTTGAAAGTGTGAGGGAGGGAAGGACATGGTCTAGAGAGAGACATAAACCTAAATCCAGTTTGTCTTGGTATGAGCACCAAACATCAGGATCACATACCTCCCCACTGTCCAAATTTAAGCTGCTCTCACTGTCCCTGCATCTTACAATTCAAGACATGATACCAGGACAGATTGGAGGCTGATTTTCCAAGTCCCCCAACATTGAAAGAGTTTGGGGATTTCACGACACACGTTTTTAAATTTAGACCACTGTATGCCAATCATTACTAGCGAACGACATGTCTCTTTGAAGTATTTCTTCTCTCTGTGTTGGACCTGAATAATTCTCTTTATATCATCACAATTGAACACTTTCAAGTGTAGGAACTTAAAAGGTTTATGAAACAAAAAATATAAATATAAGTAATGATTCTAGAGCGCTTCATCTTACCTGACACAATCTCTATAGCAATGAGTATTATTCCATAAATACATTTATTTAAAAGACAATGATTATATAAGGACACAGAGGATACATGAAATTCAAATTATTTCAACAAACCAATTGCTATATGAGGACATTTTATTTCCAAGCTTTGTTGATCATACTAATTTCTAGTGCGTTCTCTGTCATATCTCTGTTTTGTTTATTTTAAACAATATGCAAAGGCCAAAAAATAATAATATTTCATTAATTTTCCAGGCAGTGGTTTAAATGACGGTTTATGGCACACAGTCACCATAAATGCAAGGAGACTTCGCCTGACGCTAACGCTGGATAATGGGGCTACTTCACCGGTTCACGTCACCCTCCCAGCACAGATTTCTACTGGACACCAATACTACTTTGGAGGTGAGATGCTTCATTTGCAATCATTGTTTGGAGCGCAGGTTCTCAAGTTGCCATGGGGGCAGATTTATCAAACCTTCTAGGAAAAGTGGAAGTGTCGCCCATAGCAACCAATCAGATTCTAGCTGTTATTGATACAGTACATTCTACAAAATGATAGCTAGAATCTGATTGGTTGCAGTGAGCAAAAACTCCACATTTCCCTTTAGAAGATCTGATAAATCTACCCCCTATGTCTTACAAAATGATCAAAGATACAATATTATGAACTGTCATGGTGCTCTACGGTAAGTTTTTATTGCTTGGTATTATTGGAAGTGTCGGATTTAGTACAATGAACAAAAGCCCCAGAACACTGCTTATATCATATGCTGGACTGGAAGTAAATTATATTTTTCTTTTTCCTTTATTTCACTTTAAGTTTGGGGTGTTTTAGACTTGTCATTGCTTGGACTTATTCTTAAATATTACATTAGTGTCTCCTTGTCCCTGTAATGGTTTAACTCTATTAACATTCTAATTTACCTAGAGCACACTTCATGCTAATAATTATCAATATGTTCTTAAAATGTATCAAAAAAAGTTGTTAAAAATGATTCTTTAACCATTTTCAAGTTAGAGCTAATCAGTCAGATACATCTCTACTCCAAGCTCCATTGTGTTTTACAAGTGGTAGAGAACTTGGAGGTGCAGAAAGAGATTATCAGCACTATTGACAGCCATTTAAATTTTACCTGGTGGCTGCACCCCGGGGAGCCCTTGTGGGGTTCAGAGCCTATTTCATCTCAGCTACTTCTTCCCCTTTAGATTAAATTAGCAGCAGAATTGGTGTCCTGATACTTACAGACATGAAGCCTGAGTCATTAGTGATCTTATCTGCTGTTTTTTTGCTTATCTTAAGCAAATCCACTCTGTTCATGCCCAGAAAAGGGAGATAAGAAGCAAAATCCACTGCGTAAGTGAATAATTTCTTAAGTTAAGATGAAAATTCATCTGAACTTCATTCTTATCTCCCTGATTCTTCTTAAAATAAGCATCTTAACTTTTGCACAAGATATGATCACTAATGAATCAGGCCCATGGTGTTTTTAGATTAGGAAAGCCTATCTGAATATTATATTTACATTACTTGCAGGGTTGCTCCGACTGGTGGAACATTCAAATACTGATATTCAAAACAACCTGTCAGTATTTTTCAGTTGTTATACTTCTTCTTTTGAGCTGATTATAGCCTCAGGGGTCAGGGTTTGTCATTTGACCGGGCGGGGCCCAAGGTGGAGATGAAGGAGAATAAGGTGAATTGAATATAAGAAGATACGTACGGCTAAGATACGGGGCCGGTGCTAGGGTCCATGGCACCCTAGGCACTTTGTCAAAATCGTCCCCCTCCTCCCCCCTCCCCGCGTCTTTCCTTACCTTGCCTCAACACCGCCGCCTCTCTGCTCCCCTCCACTTTTTGACACTGTCGGGCCGTGATGTCATAGCCCGACAGTCAGTGAGTGGAGGGGAGGAGACAGAGCAGAGAGGCGGCGGTGGTGAGCAATAGCCTCTTCCCCCCTCCCCGTGGATGTATCTGAATGCTGTGCGGTGGCCGTTAAAGGTCAGCGGTCGCTGCGCAGTTTTAAAGTAATTTTCATTCTGTGGCGCCCTCCAGAGCCCGGCGCCCTAGGCAACTGCCTAACCTTGCCTAATGGGAGCGCCGGGCCTGCTAAGATACTAACATTGCATCCAATAGAAGGACACCAAACCAATATGAAAACAGATTATGATAAATGTCCAACTGTAGGATAATAATGTTCCGCCCCTTAAATATTTTAAACTCCCAAATTTCCTGCTATCTCTAATAGCACATTACGTAAGAAAAACAATTCTTTATTAAAATATATATATTTAATTGACGTCATTTGAAAGAGAGACTCAGCATTTCTGAAAAAGCGTTGTTTGGAGACTAGTGGGATCCAGACAGGAGAAGGAGCAGACTGACTCAACATCTACTAAATCCCACATCTCCAATAAGATCTGGAAATGACCAGGATTGAAGCAGAGAAAGGGATTGATGGTATAAAGTAGGGATGAGCTTAGGACCACAGATGAAGGCTCAGACGTCCGCCTGGTGCCCATCACAGGATAGACCAGTGATGGGGAAGAGGTGGCCCATGTAGATTTCATCTGTGGACCTCAGCTCAGCCCTACATTTACAGATCTTATTCTTTGCTTTGTGCCCCGTTCAGATTGACCTGTGACCCCACCTCTTTTTCTACGATTAAGGGTAATGTGCGGCCCTTTGAAGGATAGACGACCATCCAGGTGACCCTGGAAGGGTATTGGGTTAGCATTAGAGATGTTCACTGACCTCCGTGTTTTGGTTTTGATTTGGTTTTGGCAAAACCGCCCTCGCGTGATTTGGTTTTGGATCCCTATTTTTTCCTAAAATACCTATTTTTTTTAAAAAATCACAGAATTTGGCTCTTTTTTCGTTCCTACATAATTATTAACCTCAATAACGTCCATTTCCAGTCATTTTTTGTCAAGTGACAAGAACACTGATACCCCTCCTGTTTCTGTAGGAGCAATGGCACTGAGCAATGTCACTGGAGACTGGAGAGTGACAAGAACACTGCTACCCTTGTTTCTGTGTGAACAATGGCGCTGGATCTCCTTGGGAGGGAAGTACTTACTTAATACAAAACCCGCTAGATCTGACAACGCAACATTGATATTTTGCCTCGATTCAAATCCGAGGACATGCGAAAGTACCAAGCCGGCTCGCGAGCCTACTCGGATTCCCTGAGTTCGGGTGGGCTCGGTTTTCAGAAAACCGAGCCTGAGCATCTCTAGTTAGTAATCATTAAGATAGACAGATACACTGATAGAAACATACACTGGAAAGAAAGACGGATACAACAACTGGACGGGGAGATACACAGAGACAGAGACTGATGGATAAACTGATAGGACAGGTTAAACAATCAGCCAGGAAAAACTTGCCTGATGCGTTGGAGCCTATACAAAATACTGCTCTGTGGGTAATTTCCCTATTTACCTAACATCGGCCCTGCTCAGAGTCATGTAAGTTACATAAGGCCCCTTATAGTACAGCACAAGTTACTGGTTAATTATTCAAGTTGTTAAATATAAACAACCAATGAGAGTTTTAGTCTCTAACGTAACTAATATAAAAGTTAACTTCTATTTATTCATACCAGCTGCAATGTCTCTGACCTTCAGGCGCAAACAAAATTAAATAAACCAAAATAGAAATGAAAATGAAATCTCTGTGACCTGCAATAATCACTCTTGATAAAAAAAAAAGTCAGGCAGACAATAAGAGCCCGTCGCTGTTCACCTCGTAGACCGTGTGATTTTCTTTCTTCATAACCTGAGATTTTATGACAAAGCTGATGTAATAAAGACAACATCAGTAATATTGCGACCTCAGGGTCATCCGTCAATACGACTCCTGAAAAATAAAAGTATTATCCGAAATTTGATTAGATGTGGTGTCTTTCTCTTTTACCGAACAGGCTGTCCGGATCATCCCGCGGATTCCTTCTGTATAAATCCAATTTCTTCGTTCCAAGGATGCCTGCGACTCATATTTATTGATAATCAGCCCAAGGACCTCATTCTAGTTCAACGGGGCGCCCTGGGGAATTTCACTGATTTGCAGATCGATATGTGTGGCATAAAGGACAGGTAATTTGAATCTCACTTGTGAACTTGGCATTGCTGGAAATAAATATTAATCCATGTGTATAAGCAGCTTTCTGTCTATGCATCAGCTAGGAAAAGCAGGAAAACTAGATTGGCTTATTCCCATCATACTAAAATGACATTACAAGAAATATATCACTTTCGCTGTTGATTTTCCTTCTGCAGTGTAGACATTTGGTGGATAGGTGCATTGGGGGAATGATAAATAGAATGAATGATACATAGATGTGAATTGGAACTAATCCCTAAATAAGGAAAATACATTTTAAAACTTAATGTAAAATAATCTAATAATACATTAAGGCCCCAACCACATCCCAGCTGTTCCACACCACAAATACTGTATGATTTCTGCGTAAAGAAGTAAAAGATGTAATAAAATGAGCCGTAGAATACAGACTACAATAATAGGGATGATTTAATCATTGAACAAACAGTTACCGTACATTTTGCCCCTTGAAAATATCAGTTTAAGCTGATTTGCTTATTTGTGGCTAGTACTTCTGAATATATATATACACATCACTTTATGTGAGTTCTTTTCACAGACTATGGGGATGTGTCTGTCTCACATTTACCTGTTCTCTGTCCTTTTCCAGTTCTTCTGTACCGACAATGGCCCCAATTATATCAGATTCAATTCCCTAACTCCCCAGACCATGCTCTCAGTTGTGAGTGTATTTTATCATATAAATAAGACTGACAGGAGGGCTCTGTGAGAGACTGATGGATAATAGAGGAGAGAAAAATTACTCTACAGTCATTATAAGCTCAAGAAAAGCTGTGTTAGAATATTATTATGATCTGGTCCAGATGTCAGGTCATGTTGTGGGTGTAGTGTCCTATGTCTGTATAGAGTGTAATAGAATTGTATTATGGTCATTTCCAGTGATCAGGTCATGTTGGGGGTGTAGTGTCCTATGTCTGTATATTGTGTAATAGAATTGCATTATGATCATGTCCAGTGGTCAGGTCATGTTGGAGGTGTTGTGTCCTATGTCTGTATATTGTGTAATAGAATTGTATTATGATCATGTAAAGTGGTCAGGTCATGTTGGGGGTTTAGTGTCCTATGCCTGTATAGAGTGTAATAGAATTGTATTATGATCATGTCCAGTGGTCAGGTCATGTTTGGGGTATAGTGTCCTATGTCTGTATAAAGTGGAATAGAATTGTATTATGATCATGTCCAGTGGTCAGGTCATGTTGGGGGTGTAGTGTCCTATGTCTGTATAGCGTGTAATAGAATTGTATTAAGATCATGTCCAGTGTTCTGTGTCTATCCGTGACAGTGTAGGCAAGATAATGAACATGTACATATATGCACAGCTCAGAACTAGGGGTAAGATTACCAAATAAGACAGATTTTTGCACTGCCCACTGTAAATGACCCCGATACTAGTTGTATAAGTGATTATACAAATTACAGCTGACATTGAACTTGAAAGGTTTAAAGTAATTATAAAGAAAACTCAGTGTGTTTTGTATCAAGGTTTGTTATTATGCGTTGGAAGTGAATGCAGATTTAAAAGCCTCCATATTTGCAGATGATTAAATACAGAATGTGAAGCAATGTTGACAGACAGACCATTCCTCTAAGTGTTTACAAAGACTACAATTATATTTATCTCTAAACCGATTCTGAACATGTTTATGAATGGAACTTAATTAGTGAGTTTGTGAATATACAGCTCATTCTGAATACACATCTGATTGAAGATTTTCTGTGAATTGTAGAATCTGTGAAAAAAATGAAATAAACTGATTGTGTTTTAAAATAAAATGAAAAGCGGGATTTAAACGCTATTTTAATCTGCCTTTAGAATATAATAATTTATGTTCCTAACAGATCTATTATTGAACTCTTTTTATTACAAGCCGTTCATAGCGTTCACATTTAATGGAGTTAAACAAATGCCTGTTGCAGTCACAAAATCAGAAATAAAGACAGAATATGTATTTTTTGTCCTATAAGATTTGCATGGTTTCCCTTTGCACAAATTAGTTGGAGGTAATAAATTTCAGAAGATATTTTTCCTACCACTGCATATACTGGGGGCTGCCTCATTACAGACTGGATCCATATTCGTCAAAATACAGCCTGTCATAGACATCACTGAGTCCCGCGAGACTTTTGCACAATTAGGGACTGATGCTAAGTGGGAAATTCATCTGTTTGCGTAGCATGAAATCCGTACGTTTGTACTGTGCATGCCTATAAAAAAAGCTGTATGCAAAGTTGCACGTATCTGCATTTAGAATCCCGAAATCGGGACAAAGTCAGGTTGTCCCTATTTCACCCAAACTCTATCCACAAATGGGCACATTTGGGTAAAACTCCTCCCACATTCTTTGAAGCCTGCTCCTTTTGCAGTCCGAGAATTGAGCTGTCCCTCCAAAATCAGGAGCATTAGAAGGCATGGCATTATTGTAGAGGGCGGGCGAGGAAAAGAAGGGATAGTCTATGGTACTCTGTACAGTAATGGGTGTTTGCTTAATGACAACCAGATCCAGGCCCAGACGGAGATGTAGATGAGCCTGTCAAAGTCATATCAAGTGCAGGAACAATTAGACGCACTAGTTAGCCTTTTCTGATTGGTTGATAGGTCCTTTCTTTATTGATTGAACATATATTATAGGATTCTGTGGGCGTAGTTTTTAAAAATATTTTGTCTTACTTTCATTTGTATGTGAGAAAGGAATATTATATTTGTTAGAGTTTAATTTCTAAATTGAAATAAAATCTTAGAAGTTAACACATGTTTCTTGCACTTATGACCTGGCTGCGTGCCTGCGTCTCTGTCTGTATGTATGTCTGATGTAAGCCTGGTGCATTAGCTACAGGTGCGGATCTGAACACATCTTACAATGGGTGCGACTCAGTATTTGGGTTTTAAATACACAATTTTTACAGGTGGGCTTTATTGAGGCCAACAATGCATCCAACTTAGCATCAGTTCATGAGTTCGATCCACATAAATATATTGGTTCATCTCCCAAAAAGACCGCATTCGCTGTGTGTCGGTAATGCCTGCACCTTTAAAGAAGAGATCCCATTATTTTGCAATGAAAAATTGGGACACCAATATGCCCATACAATTACAGACATGCAAAATATGGGTAACGGCAGGAGACTATTTCTCCCTGTCCTGTTAAATTCAGTTCACAAAATGTATTGTGAGTTGAGAATTATGGGTGGGGAAAATATGGGACTGTCTTAGGAAAACCAGTACACAGGGAACCTTATTTATTAGACAACATTTCTGCCTTTTTTCATATACAAATAAGTATAAGTTGGGTTGTCAGCGATTCCCAACAGGATAATTATTGGGCTGGATGTATCCAAAAACTGATGGGTAACAAAAAAAGTTTTTAAAATAAGTTGAAGATATATATTGAAACACATTGGGCCTGATTCATTAAGGAAAGGAAAGGAAAAAAATGAGTAACTTTGAGTCTTGACAAAACCATGTTACAATGCAAGGGGTGCAAATTAGTTTATTATTTTGCACATAAGGAAAATCCTGTTTTTTCATGTAGGACACAAATACTTGATAGCTTTATTTTTACACTGACATTAAAAGTTGATCTAGGACATGCCCTACCCCAATTATAAATCTGTTTTAAATGTGTCCCCCCCTCTAATGCAACATGGTTTTGTCAAGGTTCAAAGTTACTCATTTCTTTGCTTTGCTCTCCTTAATGAATCAGGCCCATTATCTGCATTTCACTTTCGTCTTCAAACATTCCGATGGTTACCGATTCTACTTTTATTTATGGAACTCGAGCACACATAAGATTGTACATTTTTTGTGTTTGCTGAAAATGACCTTATATGTGTTTTATACTGTGGCTATCAATCTGTTTGCAAACATCAACATGTTTTAAAAACCTGTTGCAAATTGACATAGCTCATAGGTCATTTTTTATTTTTATATACAATATCACACACATCATATAATCCATTTATTGCAGAAGTAAAAATATACCCACTTAACCTGCGCTGCATTTTTCACAGCAGATTCCAGAAAAGATCAAATCATAAAAATATTCTTTCTGCTTTTCTTCCACTTGTAAAACAAGTCTCTGGCTTCTCATCGCTCAGATCCGCAGCTGAAAGGTCGTATTGAACATTACAGTGACGTTACGCTCATTTGATAAACACATAGAGGCTCTAGGAATACACTTTGGTGAGCTCCAGACTCAGCAGAAAGCCAACGTCTTGGGTATTTTAGAGAAAACACAATAAATTCTCCCAGTTAGGGGATTTGTAGCCAATTCGTGAAATTCAATTTCCAATACGCAGCATGTACTGAACTTTATCAAAATAAAAGGTTCACAGAAAAGTAAAGATTAAACTTAATTATACCTCATGTGCTTTTCACTTTAAAGAGATTTGAAATCCCTCTCTGGGAGCGTTGAGTTTCCAAAGAACGTACCTTGCCCCCAGTCTGCATTTTCAGCCAAATCATAGACCACGTTCTGTTATTCTATGCTATAGCTGTACACCGTCTGGGTGTTTGGATTTTTTTAAGGACTGTACGTGAGACTTGTAGCCTTATTATAAAACAAATATGAAAGTTACCTTTTATAATTAGAAATGAGCAATTTGATTAACTCAATTTTTAGCGATTCACTGCAAATTTGCAGGTTAATTTATGCGCCTGGAAAATTAGCAAAACATAAGCAAGGTGCAAAACATGTCACATGTCTCTAAATTTAATTAAGGCAATTACAGTCCCTCTGTCACTCATTCTTACTGCACTGTTCTATTGAATGCTGCTATTTGTGAATGTGATGTGAGCTGCAATTTGTAATCATCATCTTCATCTGTCCTGTGTACATTTGTTATATTTATATCCTACCTCTATAGTTACTCACAAGTCCAATAGATTTGTGTAGGTTTTCTTTTTCATTGTACAAATTGCTGCTATCTTCACATTCCCTTTTTATTTATTTCGGTACTGTAATGATTAAATACCACTTGCTGTTGAGTACTTGATATTACCTGTTTAAACTTTACATTTCTCCTCATATCTTAAATGTGCCTGTTTTGTGGTGCAACATGGTGTTTGCACCTTCTAGTTGGGTTTACTTCCAACTCTAAATGAGGCCCTAAGTATACAAATGCCCAAGCTATAGACAGGTATTTCAACTGATGGGTTGTTTTTTTTGGAACAATATGATTTTCTCCTGTACTTGTTGCTATAACTGATTACATTGTAGAAGAATAAAAGCAATGCTAGTGCAAGTGGGAATGAAGTAAAGAAAGCGTTAGTATGTTCTGCTGAAATGTTACATGCCATATATTAACAGACACAACAGAGTGAAGGATACGCACATATGTGCATTGTAAAGTCACAGCAGAAAACATGCAAATAAACATGTAGCAATTAAACGAAAAAGCACATAATACTATAATCATCAATGAAAATATGTGCTTTTAAAAAGAAATGTTTTTTTTTTACATTACATACATAAAACAGAATGTCCGTAATGTGTTCTGTACATACACAATATGTTTTTATAGTCTCTCTTACTTGCATACCCATGTTCTGTGCTATATAGCGGCAGGCACATGTGTAGTTTTTAATACAAGTATGATGGCGAGCCAGTCATCACTATCAGTCAGCACATACATGTGTCCTACAACTGGTGCAAATGATACGGTTAAAAAAGTGCACCTACAAAATACCCAGGACATGAATAGGCCACATCTGCATCAGAGCGCCCTTGACCCGCAATTATTGCACATTGCCTACATTTGTCTGCCCTTTACCTTGCCCATTCATTTCGCATGTTGATTGACATAAGTCCCGTTCAGACGCATATGAATTCGCACAAAATACAGCACACAAATGGACGTACATTTGGATATGAATCAAGCCCATAGGGGGTATTCAATTGAACGTGAGATTTTTTTTTTGCATCACGTTAAAAAAAAGAAATCACCTGCAGTTTTTTAACTGGTATACCGACCCTTTTTAGTTAGCGCAGCGTGAAAACTGGTGCAATTCAATAGAAAAAGAGGGAACTCTGTCCCCACACGTTAATCATTGGTGTTTGCGAGTTTTTAGGGGAGTGAAGGGAAGTTTTAACGCGGTCATGTATAACACAAAAACAAGGATTTTCATACATTTTATTGCATTACACAACCATTGTAGTTGATAATATATATATTACAGTACATTCTTTAGCATATTTTTTTTATTTAACTATTTTTACTATAGAATCATCTATACCATGTCAAAACACATTGGCAAAAAAACATATTTGTACCAAAAACATACAGAAATATATTTAATTATTGATTTTTATTTTTTTTGTTTGTTTTTTTCATTATGTTTTCACAAGAAAATCAACTTTTACATGTTAAGCATTAGTGATAAACATAGTTTAACTTTTTTTTTCTCATTTTTACATGATTTCAAACAGTTTTCAGAGTTTTTTTATTTTTATCACACCCCAAAGAGGTGTGAGATAAAACAGCATATTGGCCTGTTTAACGTGCCACGTTAAATAACAATTGAATAGCTTTTAACGCGGCTGCCTGTCGCAAACCCTATACTTTCAATATACCTTCTACTGGAGCGCGATAGAACCATTTGATGAAAAAAAACGAAGCGTTACAAATGGAATTGAATCACGGATAAAGTTATCCCACTCGAAAATGATAAAAAACAGCATTAAAATGACTTAACGCGGTCTAAAAATAAAATCTCGTTGCCAATTAAATACCCCCATAGAGTCACAAGATGAACTTACATTAATCAACTAATGTTCATATACTGCTTGCAAAGTTTTATCAACTGGTGATGCTGAAGATGAAACAATCACACAATTATTCAGTAGGGACATGATAAATGTAAAAAAATAGCTTGCCCACCAACTTCATCATTGAAGCACAACTTACCCTATTTTGCTCCCAAATATACCCATTATACATGGAATGATTATGTAATCTATTTTGCCTAAAGACAATGACATGACTGCAAGTTCTCCTTTATTAACAGCCTTACAACAAGCTCCAAGAAAGCTTCCAATCAAGAAGTAAAAGCCATATATAATGTAAAATGCAATTCGTCAGTGAAAGGGGAAAATACTTGTTTGCATATTTTACAAGAGTTACATTACATAATTGTAATAGCGAAATGCGTAGGTTCTGTAAAGGTCACCATACAACAAAGCTTGGAACAGTGGCCCGAATCCTAAATATGGAAAGAAAATATTTTCTCTTTTGGGAGAAAGACACAAGAGCTGACAAACCACATGACAGTTCCAAAAATAAACATGGACATATTAGTTGTCCTTGCTGATGGTAATGAGGGTGATGATGATGATGATGTAAATGTAATAATTTTCATTCTTATTACTTCACTGTTGTTCTCAATAGTGAAATGAAAACTGTATTATCTCAGTTATCATCATTTTATAATGTTTGTGATAATTCTACAAGAAAATGCCAATAAACTACGGTATCCAACAGATGGAAGTATTAGACCAAAGTAAAAAGTACAGCAGAAACTATCATAGAGCACTCTCCATGAATACACACAAAATTTATAGCTATATAAATGATACCAAACTTGTTTCTTCTGTGTTATTTCAGGAACAGAAATATTATGCATACTCAAGATGCTTAGTTGCTATTGGTATTCAAATAAAGTTGTACCCGCTATATATGCCAAACACAAAAATCCTGAAATTTTAACTTTTTGAAATTGTGAGCCATTATTAAGACGTATTTAGGTGAACAGAGTTTATTGGGCACCCTACAGCCCAATTTTAACCACAAAGATATAGTTTTATAGAAAAAGCAAAAACAACAAAATCCCATTATTTAGAAATATGGGGCTAATATAGATTTAAATTATAATAGTATTCAGGAGAAAAAAAATTGCATAAAGGTCCTTAGTTTTGCCTTGTTCCCATTCCACTGAACATTTTATATATGATATATATCCAGAAAGGAAACATCTTTGGTGTCTATGAGGTTACACCAGAGCAGACTTACAGCGATTTCAACATGACCCCATCAACCAGGTACAATTCTCTGCTTCCTGAACTTCCCAGTTAATTTACTAGTGCAGTTTCCAGGGTTGAAGATTAAGTGATGCTTGACACACACTTTTCATCAATTCAGCATAGGCAGCTGCAATAGTAAATCACTGGGAAGTTTGAGAACAGATATTTTTGTACTAGATGAAAAGATACATGTTGAGCAGTCTAAATACAACACAATCCCTGGGGTAATTGTATGCAGTCTGCAGTGCCTCTTTCTCTTTCTACAGCATTGATCAGGAATTGATGTGAGAGTTGTATATGACATCACAATCATTGGGCAACCGTGTTCCAAGAGCCTCCGATCACTACTCTGTGCTGCTGGGGGACTCTGCTCCTTCCACTATATAACTCTCAGTCTGTGCCTTCCTGCTGCCTGCATTCCCCTCCTCACATCATGCCACTGCCCCTGTCACATGCAGCCCTGTCCTCACCAACACATCACTCAACTCCTGATATAATCTGTGCTGCTGGGGAATCCTGCTCCTTCCACTATAAAGCTCTCAGTCTATGGCTTCCTGCTTCCTCCATTCCCCTCGTCACATCATGTCACTGCCCCTGTCACATGCAGCCCTGTGCTCATGAACACATCACTCATCTCCTAATATACTCTGTGCTGCCAGGGACTCTGTTCCTTCCACTATATAACTCTCAGTCTGTGGCTTCCTGCTGCCTCCATTCCCCTCTTCACATCATGTCACTGTCCCTGTCACATGCAGCCCTGTCCTCACTAACACATCACTCATCTCCTGATATACTCTGTGCTGTCAGGGACCCTGCTACTTCCATTATATCACTCTCAGTCTGTGGCTTCCTGCTGCCTCCATTCCCCTCTTCACATCATGTCACTGCCCCTGTCACATGCAGCCCTGTCCTCACCAACACATCACTCATCTCCTGATATACTCTGTGCTGCCAGGGACCCTGCTCCTTCCACTATATAGCTCTCAGTCTATGGCTTCCTGCTGCCTCCATTCTCCTTCTCACATCATGTCACTGCCCCTGTCACATGCAGCCCTGTCCTCACTAACACATCACTCATCTCCTGATATACTCTGTGCTGCTGGGGACCCTGCTTCTTCCACTACATAACTCTCAGTCTGTGACTTCCTGCTGCTTCCATTCCCCTCCTCACATCCTGTCACTGCTCCTGTCACATGCAGCCGTGTCCTCAC
Source organism: Mixophyes fleayi (assembly GCF_038048845.1). Lineage (NCBI taxonomy): Eukaryota > Metazoa > Chordata > Amphibia > Anura > Limnodynastidae > Mixophyes > Mixophyes fleayi. Next base: position 149,502,386 of record NC_134408.1, on the reverse strand, counting down.
TAACACATCACTAATCTCCTGAAATACTCTGTGCTGCTGGGGACCCTGCTCCTTCCACTATATAACTCTCAGTCTGTGCCTTCCTGCAGCCTCCATTCCCCTCCTCACATCATGTCACTGCCCCTGACACATGCAGCCCTGTCCTCACCAACACATCACTCATCTCCTGATATAATCTGTGCTGCTGGGGAATCCTGCTCCTTCCACTATATAGCTCTCAGTCTATGGCTTCCTGCTGCCTCCATTCCCCTCTTCACATCATGTCACTGCCCCTGTTACATGCAGCCCTGTCCTCACCAACACACCACTCATCTCCTGATATAATCTGTGCTGCTGGGGACCCTGCTTCTTCCACTACATAACTCTCAGTCTGTGACTTCCTGCTGCTTCCATTCCCCTCCTCACATTCTGTCACTGCTCCTGTCACATGCAAGCGTGTCCTCACTAACACATCACTCATCTCCTGATATACTCTGTGCTGCTAGAGACCCTGCTCCTTCCACTATATAACTCTCAGTCTGTGGCTTCCTGTTGCCTCCATTCCCCTCCTCACATCATGTCACTGCCCCTGTCACATGTAGCCCTTCCCACAATCTCCTGAAGTACTCTGTGTTTCTGTGAGCATTCCAAAGAAATAATTGTCTGTTTAGTTAAAAGCACCTTAAAAACCTAAATAATAAAGATTGAATAATTGCTCTCGCCTGTGTGTTTGTTATATCAGGGAAACTAAAGGTTTAGGTGTCTAATTATCACCTAAAACACTTTGCATACAGGAGGAAGTGCTGTGATAGTCACTCACATATTTTTTTTTAATTTTATTTAATTAAAACTGTGGTCGTATATTAATCTGGAAGACATCTGAAAATAAGATTATTAATATCCTTTCATATCTTACTTTCAAAGAGAAACATTTAAATAAATTTAGCAATAATTTGTCATTCTGATTTTTGCTTCTATTTACATTTTCATATTTGCACATTTGTAGAAGCCTAAAAGTAAATAAAAGTAAAATAAATATAAAATGATCTCCAGTGGGTGGGAAATTGGGGAGGTATGTCTCGGGCACTGGTGCGCACAGCATTAAAGGTGTTTGGAGGGGAGAGGAGGGGAATATCAGGCAACTTAGCCCTTCAAAAGTGGCAGGCATGTCCCAGGGGTGTGGCCACAACCCGACTGAATGTGACCACGCCCCCCATGGTGCTGTGCCACACCCCCTGTCCCGATTGAAGAAGTGCCATGGTTGTGAGTTATGCAATGAATACGTTCATATGAAGATTTGGATACATCTTATACTTGCGAGCTCCTCCAGTTAGAAGGGCAGGGCGGGGCAAGGCTGGGCAGGGGAGGGGAGAGGAGGGAGCGGGGAGGGGCAGATAAGCGGAGGAGGTGCACATTAAGGGCATGTTCCCATAAATGCAATGTAGTGCGACCTAGACACCGATTCATAAACGCCTGTCTCTCCGTATCTCTTGCGGATGCTGAAGGGCTGGTGCAATGATCTTTGCAGTATTAACAAAAATATTTCAATAAATAATTTAAAAAAGAAAACAAGGAGAGAGACAGAGGAGTGTGTGAGAGAGGCTGTATATTCTGTACTACTCACAGCGGTGCGGCAGCTCATGCAGGTGAGTCAGGAAGGCAGATAAAGAAATCTTATTGCACTTATAACAGATTTCTTTATTGTGTCTGTATACAGGTTTAGTGGATTCATTACAGAATGACCGCGGTAGGTTGACAACGAGAGCGATATGTTGGTATTTCAGTGAAAGTTCATCTACAATTCCGTCTTTGAATATAAATAGACTCGGTATTAGAAAGAGTGGATGTGACAGGTTACAATTTTCACAACTCTGTTACCTGTTTACTTTCCACATATTTTTTTTTTTAAAAATAGATCACTGGGACAAATTACTTGCTTGAATAAATATACTGTATATAGTATTATATTTAGCAGGATACATAGGTGGATGGTAGTAATGACCAGCATATAATACCAGTACTGATCAGTAGACCATCTAAGCCTCCCCTGTCTATCCCTCTAACTAATATATTAATTATACAGCAATAATAATCCAGAGCTAAGTTAGCAATAAATATTATTTTTAATCACTGTAATTACATGACATGTTAACATGTACCCTCTTGTATAAATTATACGGATATTAAAGGTTACAAGTAGTTTCATTGCTACATATCACAAAGGACGTTGTCAGAGGTCAATTGATATTATACAGGGAATGAGGTGACTGTTAATGTTTCTATAATCTACATCAAGCTGAGGTACCCCTTCTCCCTCCCCAGGTGTTGTTGCAAAGCATGCTGGGATTTGTAGTTCTGGAATAACTGGAGATCCGCAAGCTGCCAGAGCCTACAATATACAGAGGCTGGCAGTACAGCCTGATCTATAATGAGGGATATTCTGTTCCATCTTATGCAGAATTGTCCCACACAGATGCTAAAGAGATGAATTCAGAATGTATTGTTTATACAAATGTTATTTACCGAAGTTGCTACAGAGAATAAAATCCCTTTGTATTTTCAAAACAAATTACATATGGTTACTTTTCCCTATTGCAAGCTGTGTATTAATTAATGGCCAAACAGCCCAGCTTGAAAATGCAGCTTTGCCTAAGGAGTTACAGGCACATTCAGCTAATTAAAAAGTGTGTATTCCAGGCATCTTTTTGTTATGCAAATGCTCAAATAAAACCATCCCCAACTTCCAATGGTCCCTTTCGGGTTTGATGTCTCACAGGCATAAAAACAAAAAAGACAGAAATATTCTGATTGTAATTGAGTCTGAGCTGAGTTTCTTTTGTGAGAGTGGTTGACTTTTGTTTAGTAATTTACCGTATCTGGTTCATCAAAATCAAGAGTATCTACCATTTGAAATTATTGATTTGCTTAGATCTCTCTCAGTCTCTCCACAGCTAATTAACTGTCAACATCATTTGGAAGTCATTTTTACATTCGGTTACTCAGCTACACGGTGACAAATCAGACTCTGTGGACTTTGTGTTTCCAATAGATGCCTGCCAAATTACTGCGAACACGGAGGAGAATGTTCTCAGACTTGGAGCGCCTTTCGCTGTGACTGCGAGGACACGGGTTACACCGACGCCACTTGCCATAGCTGTAAGTACAATGTTTATTTAGATAAAAGTACATCCAGGAGAGCCAATGCAGATAATGTGATATTTGGCTATCACTGCCGTTCGTTTGTTATTCTCAAACACAGGGCGCGTGGGATAGAAACAGTGCCTAGGATTCAGTTGGCAATTGCTAAAGAAATATTTGGTATTGAACATACTGCAGTTTCACAGGACTAGCTGACCCCGGCGAGCCCTCTGTGGCTTTCTCATAAACACCGCTTGGAATTAATGCATCAAATAAATGAATAAGGATAAAAGGTGTCTGGATTTTTTAAAAATAATCCTGGGTTTTACATATAAGATGCAACCCAGAGCAGGTTTGCCCATCAGAGACATTTGGGAGCAGCAAAATGAAGGGAATTCATTGTGCAAAGACTTGTGTTGCAGAAGTTAGTGGTATTTATATGGCGTTAATAATGCACTCAAGTTATATTGCATTATTTCTGGTAGCTCACATTAGGAATGGACGGGGCTGTGTCACTTGCTGCCGCAGACACATATTTCAGGTCTATTTTTGCCTTATTTGTGTTTAATAGGTCAGAAATGAGGGGCGAATGGAAATTGTCCCCTGACAGATGATCACGGACAGGGGAGGGCTGGCAAATATTAGCATGGGGGGGGGTAAGATTTAATTCAGCAGCCTATTAGGCACATTTAAAAATAAATAAAATTGCAGGTGGCCCAGTGACACCACCCAAGGTAGCCCACTGTGGTACCGGTCCGGGGGGGCATATGTCCCTTATCCCCCAGCCCATCCTGCCCCTGATCATGGATCGTTTAATGATGTAATTGGTGGGCCATATGTGTATATAGGACCTAACTAGCTGTCTACTGAATATCACTAGTCCATATGCTGGGCTTCATTAGTCCATATGCTGGACATCACTAGTCCATATGCTGGATATCACTAGTGTATATGCTGGACATCACTAGTCCATATGCTGGATATCACTAGTGTATATGCTGGACATCACTAGTCCATATGCTGGATATCACTAGTGCATATGCTGGATATCACTAGTCCATATGCTGGATATCACTAGTGTATATGCTGGATATCACTAGTCCATATGCTGGATATCACTAGTGTATATGCTGGACATCACTAGTCCATATGCTGGATATCACTAGTGCATATGCTGGATTTTACTAGTCCATATGCTGGATATCCCTAACACGCTAACACACGGACACACTCACAGACACACACTCATACTCATAAACTACGGTCCGTTTTAATCAGCAGCCAATAAACCTACTAGTATATTTTTGAACTGAGGGAGGAAACCGGAGCACCCGGAGGAAACCCATCAAACAAACTTCACACAGATATGGCCCAGGTGGGAATCAAAATAAGTTCACCCCGTGTTGTAGTTGATATGTAGATAATCTGCCTACAATATATGGAGAAACACAATTATTTGTCCAAGGTCACAAGGATTGATATGTTAACTGCATTTAAACACAATACTTTTTGCAGGCGGTTATAATGTACTTTCATGCAGTAAATTTAACCAACACTGAAACATTGAGGATTATAGGAACTCATCTTTATGCATAGGTGGTTATGGAACATGCTAAGGTACCTCTCCCAAATTGGGTACAAGGGGTAAAGATAACCCAATGTCACACCCAAATATTCCAGCAGATAGTCTGTAGTAAATAACAATAAAAGTATTAATAATATGTATTTTCATGTATGGAAAATGTGCCTTTCACAAACCACTGAACCACAGATATAATTTTCATCAGGAACTAATTACATTTGTGTGGGTTACATACCGCAACAGCTGACTTCATTTTTTTTTTTTTTTACAATAAAATTAATCATTTTCGCAGAAAACGAAGCAAGTTTCACAAGAAATAAATATAGAAAAGTAATTATACACCATCTCCTCCCACTGAGTAATTCTTCTGGTGGTACACACTTCAAAACACAAACAAAAGAAAGAGTCGCAAGTGTTACCCAATTATAACTCATAGTTTATTGGACGTACAAGAAGACCTTGGGTAAAGTGGAAGATTTCAGGTGCAAGAAATATTGCAGCCTCGGGATATGAAATCACATCTAAAAAACCTTTCAGCTGTTAATTACAACTGTGACTTGGAGCATTAATAAACTTGTTAGAAAGGAAAAGTATTTCACTGTGTTCCAACATGCCGTGTGTTAGGAAAAGGAGATTTAGATAAGTCACAAGTAATGATCTTTTCATTAAAGCAGATTACATCTGGTTTTATTTGGCTTTAAATCACGGAAACTGTTTTTATGTCAGTGTCTCAGTTTCCTTATCATCACATTCAGGTCTATTTTTATTGCCTCTGACTTTTCGGGTGAACTTGTTGGATGAGGCTATAACGTCTTGTTACTGTAGTTAGGGCTCGACCAATCTGTGGCTCTCCAAGTGTTTTGAAACTACAACTCCCAGCACGCATTACCAGCTGTCGGCTGGCAACCTACTGGTAGAGCATGCTGGGGCTTGTAGTTTCACTACACCTGGAGAGTCACAGGTTGGTCAGGCTTGCTGTAGAGGGCTTAAAGTAAACCTGTCACCTGCAGAGGAGGCAGCCATTTTGTTGGTTGAACCCATAGGCAGCCTATCAATAGTCTGGGAATGAGTGACATCACTGAGGCCTGACTAATTATCATGGGGTACAGGAGTGGAAAAGTGGTGCATCAGGTGCAAACTTTGGGTAGGGGCTTGCCGATATTGCTCTGGCCTTCCGGAATCCCATACCATTCAACATGTCTGTCCCCGCCTGCGGGACAGGGTGAATGGGCACATCACAAAAGAGGCGTGGTCACTGCACAAAGGGGCATGGCCATGTCTCCAATTGGGCCGCCTTGTGTTGTAAAGCACTATACTGACAATTACATACCTCTCTTCCCCCAAAATGTCCACGTGCCTGACAAATATGTTCTGGGACGGGACAGAGCCCTAAACTTGGGATAGTTGGGCAGTATGCACAGCTGGAAGATGAGGTACTGGCAGTGGTGGAACAAGGCCTCACCTTGTCTAACCTGTTTTAAGATATAAGAAAAGGTCTATTGACATATACGGTCATTTGTAAGTTGCTCACAAGCCACTGCCATATTTCTATACAAGTCCATACAAGTTACTGACTTAGATCAATACATAAATTGTCCTATCAGCAGCCATATAGGATACAGAAATGTTTTCTTTATCTCCTTTGCTTGCTTATATATCATTCTTGAAACAATTAATAAGCCAATGTCAATTGCATTATCATAGACTGTTTTTTACTTCCCATTGGCCCAGTCTCGATGAATCAATTATAATTTGTAATGTATTTTTTTCTTGCCACTATCCATGTGATCAGAACACACTGACCATAAGTATACAGCATTATTCATCCCTGTGGTCAATATCACAGTGTATGATTAGGTCCAGTGTCAATTCTAAAATTGTAATGAATATCCTCTGTTAAAATAGAATTTCTAACATATTATGAATGAATTAAGAACACTTCCTAATATAGTACATTCTTCATTTCTGGTTAATTAAATGATGAATCTTCACTTTTGTGTTAAGAAATTTTTTTCTGCCCTTCAAAGTAGCCTGGATTGTAGTATAATCATTAAAAATAGGGACTGTATAGGTAACACAAGAGAGTGATCCCCACAGTATAGCTGTACTCCAGTTACATGATTTTGTTAACAGATTTCTCTGCACCAGCAGGAAAATCACAAATGCTCCATTTCCCGCTCCTAATGCCTTGCGGGACTATTAGCTGGGCGATTGCAAATATAAACCAGACACAGTAAACACTTACACCCCAAAAGCCCTATTTTAACATATGTGCATTTTTAGACCACACCCCATTTGCCAGCAAAACCCCACCCCCAATCCACCCACAACACAATCTCATTAATAAGTTTATCAGACCTCGGTCCCCATTGCTTTGATGTTTATTCACTTCACCAAAACTCACCCTGTGAGTATAAGCAAAGAGCGTACCCCTTTATAATACTATTATTATTATTAGTAGTAGTAGTACTAGTAATATTTTAAGTGAATATGGCCCCAATTGTGTTTTTATAACAGCTACATTTTGCATTCATCTATCATAAAAATGTAATGGAAGTAATCAAGCTGCCGCTGTTTAACCGGGAGAGATTGTAAACCCTGAGTGTGGTCATAATCTGCAGAATTTGCTAAATATTTTTATCACTTTTATATTGTAAATAAATATTTTAATACCAACATGAGCACAGCCTTAGGATAAGGGTCGTTTGCAGCATCCTTACAAGGAAACGCACCATATCAGGACCTCATTTTTATTCAGGCAACAATGTGTAAATGAAATTCCAGGCAGCTCATCACACCGGTGATTGAATAATTAATTAGTTGTTACTCTATTGATATTTCACTAAAACCCATAAGACGTGTAACATTAAAAGCATAGCGCAGAGGCTTCAGCGTCCTTGACGATGTTTAGCAATTTCTCAAGTGTTTGTTCAACAACGTCTGACATTTATAACATCAACTCGAGGAGTAATCATCTGTGTAGCGATCTTCTATCTCAGCATTCCCGGCTTTCTGCTTAATCTGTCCCTGACTTAATTGCTGATTGTATCATTATTTCTGTATTAATTAATGTCCGGTTAAGAGTACTGTAAAAACAACACACAATATATTTAGATGTGGTTTCTGTAGAGTAGAATATCTTGATTTCCAGGGTCCTCAGAACAATATAGCGCCAGAAATTATGCTCATCTTGAAGGATATTGAGCTGACCCCCTCCTTCATCCCAAACTACCACCCCATCAGTTTTCTTTTCTTTTATTTTATATGAAAACCCTGAATTCTTCAACTCTTTCAGGTGAATTTTTAGTTACACCAAGTTTGTGACGGCACCAACAACATCCTATTGGGAACTCCAGAACACATATTCACTTCTGGATAGGCATATAAAGAATGATAATATTTTTGGGCATACCTGATTCTCCATCGCTGGAATGTTCTTCATAAAACAGCAACACATTAATGAAATTGGAGGACAATACACTGGGACAATGACATGACCAAGCAGTGTTCCCTTGTAACTGTACGATTGACTTATAAATTATGGGGGCAATCATTATTTATTAAGGGAGCAAAATTAATTTGTAATTCAAATATGGGGACAAAAATAATTTATCATTTGTCCCTTAGTATATTGATACATTAATTTTGCCCCCTTAATCAATAAATAATTCTTGCCATCATAATTCACAAGCCGATAATGCTCCTCTTCTGTTCTGAATGCAACGTAGCTCAAACACCATGTTGCTCTCTTGCCTCTTAGAGCCACCACTTTTTTTGTGGTGTTTTTACCGGAGGTTTGCAAAACCGCTGCTTGATGCATCCCACACTTTGTATTGTTATCATGGCAACAAAATCGGGATGGAGATTTGCAATGCAGCACTTTTAAAAACAATTTTAGAGCGATTATCTTTTAGTTCACCCTTTTAAACCACTAAAAAAAAAATCACTGAAAACCATCAATGTACATAAGTAACAACGGAAGATTAGCATATACGTAAGATAAAGTTTTAAAATGGAGATATATAAACATAAGAAACAGAATGTTACTTAAGATTATGAAACAAACTACAGATCTTTGGGGTGTATTGATGGCAATGACCATTCATCACCATTTCATCATCATCATCACCATTTATTTATATAGCGCCACTGATTCCGAAGCGCTGTACAGAGAACTCATTCACATCAGTCCCTGCCCCATTGGGACTTACAGTCTAAATTCCCTAATATACACACAGACAGAGAGAGACAGACTAAGGTCAATTTTGTTAGCAGCCAATTAACCTACCAGTATGTTTTTGGAGTGTGGGAGGAAACCGGAGCACCCGGAGGAAACCCACGCAAACACGGGGAGAACATGCAAACTACACACAGATAAGGCCATGGTCGGGAATTGAACTCATGACCCCAGTGCTGTGAGGCAGAAGTGCTAACTACTGAGCCACTGTGCTGCCCCATTCGCATCCTAGTCAGAAGTAGCACCACAATATGCCAACTTGGGCAATCTTCAAAGATTTTAGATGATTCAGGAAGAAGAAATAGTGCACGGGGTGCAGCTATTATATATGTTTTACGTTTCTTACATTTACTGTACCTGCTCTTAATTCATTATGAATGTACTAGTAGCTGCTGTATTTATGAATCTAGATGTTGGGCTTCCATGTAGTCAGCCCTGCTACCTTCTGACTGCAACGCTGCCATTGAAGATATTAATATTAAAGTGTAGATGTAGGGCGAATATTGTTTATAATGTATTTATTTTCAGTTCATGCTAGCATAACTTTCATTTTAATATAAAATCCAGAGTTCATTAAAAGTTTAAACTTTTTTCTAGTCCCACTGAAGCTAGTGTCACAAGAGCACCAGCAGTGCTGGGATTAGAAATTTTGGCCCTACAACGTGATAAGCAGAGTCCCCATCTGCTCCATCCCTATTCCAGTGACTACAATGCACAATCCTCCCTGTTTGATAGTAGGCAAAGCGGACTCTATTCTAGTGAATCGTAGACGAAGCAGAGTCTATATTAGTGACTCGTAGATGAAGCAGAATCTGTGTTAGTGAATCGTAGATGAAGCAGAGTCTGTGTTAGTGAATCGTAGATGAAGCAGAGTCTGTGTTATTGAATCGTAGATGAAGCAGAGTCTGTGTTAGGGATTTGTAGACTAAGCAGAGGCTATATTAGTGAATCCTAGATGAAGCAGAGTCTATATTAGTGAATCGTGGACAAATCAGAATCTATATTATTGAAACGTAGATGAAGCAGAATCTATATTAGTGAATCGTAGATGGAGCAGAGTCTATATTAGTGAATCATAGACGAAGCAGAGTCTATATTAGTGAATCGTAGACGAAGCAGAGTCTATATTAGTGAATTGTAGATGAAGCAGAGTCTATATTACTGATTTGTATAGAAAGCAGGATCTATTCTAGTGAATAATATAGATGCAGAATCCAATCTGATGACTTTTGAAGAATGCAGATCCCATTCTGATAACTAGTATATAATGTTATAGCAGACCCCCAGCCTCATCCTATAATATGGTTACTATCCTTCACTCTGCTTCCTATTGCTGGGAGTTGAGAGACACATCTAGGAGGCTGGTTCTGGCGCTGTGATTTCTTAACAGTGTCCGACCTCAATGTTTGTACCATCTTCTGTCTGACATTATTACCATATCAGAGTGCAATGGGTTATCTACTAGTTACAAATGACAACTGGGTAACCGGATCGCCTGTGCATCACTGTGGGACCTTTACAACAAAGCTCTGCCGGAGAGGCTCAATCACCCTGGTGATACTAGCCTAGATGTTGTTGGATATAAAATGTTTCAGATTTAGCAGAATATTCTTTACATCAATACTCATTCATCTGGGAAATTTAAAGCAAGCTCAGTTATTTAGCCCCATAAGTCTAATTTGGCACGGCTTATCGCGATGAGCGCGCTCCCCTGGCGCCTACGCACACGCTCAAGCTAGGCCGCTGTCTAAATATTCCTGTGGGCACATATCAATATTCTGTTTCAGATCCTTGCAGATGTAGCGTTGGCATAAATATGCAGAAAAAAACATGTAACATTGTTCTAATGGGAAACTGCTGTGGGAGATTTCATTGTCATTCATCCATTTCTTTCTCACTTTCAGCTTTGTACGAGCAGTCATGTGAGGCCTACAGGCACAAGGGCTACCCCTCCGATTTCTACTACATCGATTCAGATGGAAGCGGGCCACTTGGAGCTGTGCGTGTTTACTGTCATATCTCCGGTAAGGACTCCTGTGTGTTCATTCATATTTAACCGGCATTAAATATTTCACATAGAGATGGGTTCAGCCCAGCCATTGGAGCTATTTAAAGCAGCGGGAGCTCAATTTGCTCGGCCGTTACGTGACAATGGTCTACGCTTTGCTTTTCAAATTGGGTCTGTAGCTTAAAATTTTAAGCATCATCACCTGAGCCTCACACAAGCCGAAATGAGCATGGTGCTATCTTTGTGCGAAGCTAGTTTCCTAATTATGGGAGGCAGATGACAGGGGCAGCTGATGTTCTGCATTAAATATCAGGTGAGAGTATGCTAAACATACAGCAGGAGCCACGGGGGGAGATGGTGTGTTACAGCCTTTTTACATAAAACAATAGTCATTTCCTGATAGTCATTTTATGCACTGTAAGCTGCATGCATGATATTTGCTAATTCCATATTTGTTTTGTGGTTACAGTCATGCTACTAAATGCTGGATATCCTATGCAAAAAATATCTTTCCAGAAATAAATGTTACAAGCAATATAGAAACTATGCGCTCAATTGCCTACAAGGATTGCTTGGAGGATTGTGAATGGATATTGAGATTTTGATCTAAAGGATTGAAATAAAAAAGGCGTTTATTGCTGTATCTACTAAATATTAACCAAATGCATAATACAATGATACATTCTTAATACATAATACATAATACATTCTTCCCATGACCTAATTTACCAGCCGTCGGTCAACCACAGATCCTTGTCACACCAGCGGTTGCTCACTCGGGACGACACACAAGGATAGTGAGGTATCAGAGCTCTCCACCTCTGCGTTGTTTTACTGATTATTTGACATACATTATTGTTATCTGTGAACCGGGCAGTGTTCCAATCGGATCATTGGGTCATTATGGACACATGACTGGTGAACTGGTCCCTCATCTTGACAAAGTTATGGTTTACTTTTTATCTTGTTTTTAATTAATGATATTATTGTTAGCGGTTAACCATTTCATATAAAGATTTTATTGTGTCTATGTTATTTTTGAAATCGATTCAATTTAGTCAAGTGATTATGTGATGGTTCTCAATTTTATCTATGTGCTCATTGTATTATGCATTTGGTTAATATTTAGTAGATACAGCAATAGATGCCATTTTTATTTTAATCCTGGAGATCAAAATCTCTATATCCATTCACAATCCTCCAAGCAATCCTTGTAGGCAATTGAGCGCATATTTTCTATATTGCTTGTATGATACACAGGAAGGGATTCATTAATATAGCAGCTCTTTCCCACAAAGAGTTGAGCTCAGTTCTATGCTTTATTTATTTTTCAGAATTAAATGTCACCATACTTTCATAATTGTTGCAGTTTGGACTCATTGAAAGATCTAGTAGGTTCTACACGCAAGGAGCTGTGTGGTAGAATTGTTTGAGATGAAATCTGAGACATAATGAGAGACCAGGGGGTAAATGTATCAAGATGAGAGTTTTTCGGCAGGTTTGAGATGTTGCCTATAGCAACCAATCAGATTCTAGCTATCACTTTGTAGAATGTATTAAATAAATGATAGTTAGAATCTGATTGGTTTTTCAAGACTCTCAGATTGATACATTTGCCCCCAGGAAGGCAAGGAGGGGTTTGGTAATGTGCTGGGGTGGAGAGGGGGGGCGTATTGTGGTATCTGGAAAGAAAGTAGGAAGTGTTATTTAATTCTGCTACCAATAAGAAGTGAGTGAGGGGCATGTTGTCTGGTTGACTGATATAAAGTGTATGTGGGTTAAATGGCAGCATACACAGGAGGAGTAAAGAGGATACAGTATTTCCACAATATATTTTCCCTAGATAATTTCACAAATTTAAACAATGAAAACAATCTTTAAAGGACATTTTCCAGGTTTTCATCAATTTAATTTTGCTAGAATTAGTTTACAGTGAATATAAAGAACAGAGCTGTTTAATTTCTAGAAGTGATCTTTAAATTTCTTTCAACTGCGCTACGTAAGTGATAATTCTGTTGATTCAACAGCTTCTAAGATTTTACCCATTTCTAATAAGTCCGGCACTTCTCACAGGCTGTGCCTGGGAGCAGGACTCAGCGAGAGGGCGGCTGGGTACAGGGCGGGATACCTGGACACGACCCAGTCGAAAAATGAAAGCTTTCTAAAATTTCTAATCATAACAATTGCCCCCATGGTCACCCTGTACTCTATGCTGACTGAGAGGAGGTTGTCTCTGTACCTCATTGCAGGAATGCCCATGGGTAAATAAGAAATATATTTTGTTTTATACCACTGTGTTGGCTTTTGCTGACTGGTGGCTGCCGTGACGACCTCTTCTGTGTATACTGAGATATAAGGGAAAATAATCTTCTTATCTTAAATGATATATTATTATGTCTAATTCTTTATTTAAACTCTCAACATTTGATATATCCAAGTCCAACCATCCCTTCTGAAAGGGGGCGTGGCTGCATTACATTAGGGGTGTGTCCATGTCACAATAGGCGTAGCCATGCTAGGCCACCCCATCCCTCTCCTAATAACACCCTTGAAATACCGCACCGTAACTCCTAACTTCCTGCGAGTTGGAACAAATGCGCCGATGGCGGGATGGGGGGGGGGGGGGGGGGCAGTAGTCTCAAATTGGGACTGTCCCACCAGAATCAGGGCAGTTGGGAGATTTGTTAAAGCACGCGCTACCGCACATCAATGTCATCGGGTGTTGTGCTTGCTTATTTAGGGCGATTGCGGCTCTTAAATATAATAACGGTTATGTTAAATATTATTATTATTATTACTCACATTTGCCCACTCTCCCTGGAATGTCCGGGAGACTCCCGAGTTCCATTCTCCCGCATCCTTCCCGCTGCCTAGTGAAGTGGGCAGGATGAGACAATTCGCGGTGAATCAAACCATTTTTGACTATTTTCGAAAATGCTGTGATTCTCTACGCCCCGCCCCCTTCCGTCCTTCCAGGGACGTTGAAAAAGTTTTCAAGTATGTTATTACTACTTCTACCACTGCTATTACTACTGATAATAATAATAATAATATAATAATAATAATAATAATAATAATATAATGAACATGAAACCTTCAGAATATCTGGAACTCAATTATCAAACAGGAACCCTCTTCATTTCTACCTTTCAGATACAATTATTATATTATGCTTCAGGTCCTAATTTACACTAAATATAGTCAAGTAATATTTTATTAATGTGTCTTCATAAACCCTATTTGTGATGATTTTGATTATTTTGTGGTAATTATGCTAATTGCTGGTTGTCTCTCCTGGGCCCATCTCTCTCTGTAGTTCCCGTTCTTCCTCTCTCGGAGCCATTAACCTCAGACGTTCTCCGCTGCTGTGATCCCAGTTCTTCTCTCTCCAGGGTTTTGGAGATGAAACTTGTGAGATCCGTTGGGAAATTCAGCTCCTCGTAATGTTCCGGGGTTAGAAATTCAAGTCGATGTTGGAATTATTAAGTCACTGGCAGCATTGATGAATGCTTAATTTAAAATTAATATGTAGCTGGAGGAATAATTTCTGGATATATTGTATATATACGGACAATCCCCTTCCTGACCTGATTCAAAGAGAGCATCAGAGCACCAGGCTTCTGTCTCTGCTAATCCCGTCACAGGCTCCCGGGCTTTGCCCTTCAAATAACCTTTAATACAATTTATGCCATTCATAAAACTGTATCCACATAAGAGAAAAATAGGTATCAGTTCATTGCAATGTTACTATACTGCAGAATTGCAGACTGACTCCTTTGCATGCTGCATTTAAAGTTTTTCTGTGGTAATTTTTTTTAATTAAATAATGCACAAAAAATTATATAACCTACAAATTATCCCAAACATGATGGTTTCCTTGTAAAACATCAAGTAAAGAATTATCTAAATCAGAGATTAGCAACTTGTCTCTCCAGCTGTTGTCCAACTACAGGAATTAACAGGCCACCCTAACACATCAGTTTGTGCTGGGACTTGTAGTGCCAAACGACTGCAAAGCTATGGGTTACCAGACTCTAGTCTACATTATTGTGTGTTAAAATGGTGAAGAACTTGTGTACTTGTGTTGTTTTATCCTTTTCCAGGGCACAGTGCCAGGGACTATTTTTAAAATCACTAAAATGTTCCTGACTGGCTGGTTTTACACTTGTGTCATTTGTTTTTCTTTTGAACAGAAGAGGTCTTACAGTCGTACTCTGTGTGTGCAAAGTTTTTGAAAGTTTAGCAGAACTGAAGATATTTCAGAAAAAGTCGTCATCGGGGAATTGACGTTTCTTATGAACATAAAAGCTTCCAAACTTTAAATTCCTTTTAGTGAACAGCTTAATATACTGTAGTATCAGGGCCGATATGTGGGTTAGAGACACAGAACTAGCAGTTTTCATTATCAGTAGAGATGCGCGGGCTCGATTTCCCGGATACCGAACTCACCCGAACTTAGGGGATCCGAGTATCTTTTGCGTCTATTCAGATTACAAAACGAGGCAAAACGTCATTGTGACGTCGTCAGTTCTCAGATCTCGCGTGTTTTGGAATCTATAACGACGATCTAGCGCCATTTGAGAGAGGGACACAGAAGTGGTAGCATAGAGTGTAGATCAGTTGGGCAGGCAAATAGATAGAATTGAAAGAGGAGGGGGTAGTAGTGTTAAAGAAAGTAATCAGTGACGTTCAGGAGAGCTCCATAGCTCCAGTGTTAAATCTCATTACAGAAAAATACAAATAATAGTGCTTACAGGGTTGAAGTAATTCTGCAGTCCAATTCTACAGTGTTATATAGGTAACACACAGAAAGGAGAGCTGCGTTGGTAATTCTCATTGCAGAAATACAACTACTAGTCCTTGCAGGCTTTTCTTCTAAATTTGCACAAAAAAGTGTATGGTGTTATATACACCATACTTGCCAACTCTCCCGGAATGTCCAGGAGACTCCCGCATTTCTGGTGGGTCTCCCAGACTCCTGGGAGAGTATGGAAATCTCCTGCATCTGCCCGAATTAGGGCCAAAATGCCGCGATTCTCCGGGAATCGCGGCATTTGGCCTCGACCCCGCTGTCAAATGACGCGTTTTGCATGCCCACCTGCCACAGAGAGTCTCCCGGACACCAACTGAAAAAAGTTGGTAAGTATGATATACACCTAAAGAGGAGAGCTCCATTGCTAACTGTCATTGCTGAAATATAAATACTAGGCCTTGCAGGCTTTTCTTCTGTCTTTTCTTTTCTGCCACTGCTGTGTGCCAATGTGTCCTAGATGTACCAGGAACTGCCGTGTGTTTGTGTCATTGCTCTGTCGCTTACCATCCAGCCAGGTCGCTGCAGTATTTGTCCGAAAGTGTATGAAAATAATAATGTGACCTGTGAGGTGGTCAAAATTGACTGCAAATTACTTGAAATTAGTGTTATTAATGTTAATAATAATGTAGGTACAAAAAAAGAGCAAAATTATGTGATTTTAGTATATTTTAGCAATTTTTCTAAAAAAATACAAAACCAAAACACACGAGGGCGGTTTTGCCAAAACCAAAACACACAAAGCTAATCCAGATCCAAAAACCAAAACCAAAACCAAAACATGGGGGTTAGTGAGCATCTCTAATTATTAGACCCACTAGGAAGCAGTTGCCGTGGCCTTTTTGGGGTGATGTTTCATATGTATTATTTTCTCACATGCATCGTCCTTCTGACATAAAGCCCAGATGGTCATTGAGGACTCAGTGGTTCTGTTTAGTTACTTCCTAAAGTGCCTGAAGTTACATTGTAACAAACTATAGAACTCTCGCCTGCAGCCACACGAGATGTATCTAACAGGTTTAACGAAGCTATTAGTAGTGAAACCACAGACGGAAAGCGAGATACGGACCAGCGCATCACCTGGTACATGACATCGGAGAGATACAAACTGGATAAATTACTCGCACATTGAGTGGCAATAATATTAAAGATTAAACAAAAAGCATTTCATGGAAGAAATAAGTCAGGAATATTTAAAGAACCCAGAGAATATATAACAATGTTCCAAAATGTGAGGCTGCGTGTTCAGCTTCAACATAAAAATTGCAGATCGTTGCAAAATAAACCTCAACAATTCAATATAATGCATTGTACATTACAATCTAATGGAAATACTATATAATTGTATAGCTGCAGCCTTTACAGATTCTCACAGAGCAAAGATGCACTAACGACAATGTAAACAGCATCATTACATAACATGTTCTATCTATTCAACGGTTTACCTTAAGTATGAATCTTTTTAAGTATATTTGTCAAGCATTAAATGCACTCTTAATAGCACTTGAATGTGGACCTAGGCAGTAATAAATGTATAAACAACAATAATAATAATAATAATAATAATACAACGAATACTAATTATAATAATATATGTGTCTCACACTCCTCAACAAAGCTAAGTAAAAAACACTGATGATTGTGCTAAAATATCTATAATTACTTCATTGGTTATCTCCTGTAGCGGATGAAAGGTAAATTAAGATTATCAGTCAAAAACAGAACAATATAATGAAAAATCCACAATACTATGTAAAAACCCCAAAATAAAACAAAAAAAAATAAGACCAATAAAATAAATAGTTTAAATTGCTATATGATGGAAGACCAGAGCCATTACTTGTAGTGTCAAATTGTACATTGTTTCAATATTCACTTTAATGTCTGTTACTGGCTTGTGATACCGCAGGGGTTGTAGCAGTACACACATGGGGGCTCTCGACTCTGTGGCCTGAGGGGCTGATGAACGTTTGTATAATGCACAATATAGCTAATAAGTGTCTTTATTATTATAATTATTCATTAATAAAGCACCAACATATAGCGCAGCGCTTCACTTTGAGGAGATCATGATACAAAGAAATAACATACAATGACATAAAACAGAAGGTAAAGCTGACACTGCCCAAACAAGCTTACAATATAAGAGGCGCAGGAAACAAATGATATATAAGGTAACGGAATAAGAATTTGTAGCTGCTGTTTGTGGGGAACGTGTATGTGACTACTGTAGGGATGAGGACACACTGCAGAAAATTACTGCAGATCCGATTTCTGTAACGATTACACCAACGACTGAAATTTCCGATAATCATACCGATTCCTGTGTACACACCTACACGATTTACCTTCTGTGATCTTCAGCTCTCGTAACCATCTGCTGAAAAGATGGTGACTCTGTACACTGTACAGATATCTGCCTACAATGCTGGTGGTGAGTGTGTACACACTGCCACATTTACCCGACATCGCTCCATCGTTGATGGTGATTTTTAGGAAGTTTATAAAACCAAATCAAAAGATGTGATGTGTTTTGGTACAGTAAAACATGTTCATGAGAGCGCACACACTAATGCGATATCAGATCTAACAGTTGTTTATCGTGTGACTGGCATGATAATTGGTTGGAAAACCTGTAGTGTGCACGTTAGGCAGCAGCATTGTCAGCCACCAGCAGTGACTGGTGACTGGTATTTCTGTGCAGCTACCTGGGGTGCGGTAAGTTTGGACTGAGGTGAGACAGTGTAAGGTGGAGACATGAAAGATGAACTAGTCCTTGTATTATTTTTAAAACATTCAGCTGCTGGAACCAGGACTGTTCTTCACCATTTATCATAACCTCCTTCGTCTTCTGGGTCTAGAGGCTGTCGATTTTGTTCAGCATGGGCTCTCCTGTGGTCATCCGTCAGCCTGGGTTGCTGTGTGCAAGGTATTGTCCTTTTGGATCATGCTCACTGCGGGACATAGGACCAGGACATTGTTCCCCATGTCCGCAGAACTTTTAGCAGGAGCTGCTGCTACACATCACATAGGCCACGGGGATCACCAAAGTAGGAACAGAGATGGCGACAACAATGGCGGCAACTGGGTCTAGTGGCTGAACTGAGATCGCACTTAGTATCCTTGGTGTTATGACATTTCTTGTTAACTTCCCACAGTCTGCACAAATGTGTAACTGTTTTATGTTTGTGAGAAGATGATGACGTAGGACAGTGTTGGCTAACCTGTGACACTCCAGGTGTTATGAAACTACAAGTCCCAGCTTACCCTTCCAGCAATAAGCTGCTATATATTGGCAAAGCATGCTGGGACTTGTAGTTTCACAACACCTGGAGTATCACAGGTTAGCTAACACTGATGTAGGAGGTCACTGAGCTGGTATAAAGTACAGCCATGTCTAACTGATGTCTGCATATGGAGGGAATTGATGGCAGATGTCACACTGATGCATTATACAGCATTGTTAGTACACATCTATTAATAAGTGGAGTTACAGCTCATTAACACATGCATTATCCAAACTCTACCACAACCCATTTGCATCTATATATTATATATAGGTCATATGAACATAAGGTTGGTTGTGTTGGTTTATAGAGAACCGTTTCATGGACTGTATAATACTGTTTGACCGCAGAGCTCTTATCATAGTGCATTATATCTTCCCAGAACATTGAGACTCCGGATAGCCATGGATTAAAAGATTGTAGAGTATTTATATTTATTGGAACTGCCTCCCCCCCACTAGTGATAGTTACCACCAGACTCCATTATTATACAACAGCAGGACTGTGCCCGGGGGGTTCTGCAAAGTTCTGGGTGCTTCCCCCTGCCACCCCACCGCTGCCACCACCAACTGTCACAAACCAATAGTCTGGTGAAATATAATTCCCAACCCTGCTGTTTAAAGTACCCTATTTACTCACTTATTCTATTTACTAGGGGAAAAGGAATTGCTTTTGTTTCATTAAATCAGTTCTTTTCTAACTAAAAGTCTTGGTGATAGATACATTTAATTTCTATCTGAAATGAAACAGATTGCAAGCTGTCACAACGGTAAAACTTCTTCAGCTTATTCATTGCAAGGAACATATTCCGTCAGGTACATAACATTATTCACGCGCACACTCTTATATCTATAGTCACAGGCTTTACCTAAATGTTTGTCCAATTAGTGCTAAAACTTTTCCGCTGACAAATTGAATCTGCACTCATAAAATAAGTATTAGTATCGTTCGATAACACATTCATTTGTTTACATCCCTGAAGTGACCCCCTTAGGGGTTAATAAATATTCAGTACTAAGTTTTGTCATAGTTGGCAGATTGATATTTATAAGTGGTAATTTTAATATTACTGACCTCAATATTGTTTATACAAAAAAAAAAAAAAGAATTCACCAATAAATTGTGTACAAGGAAACCTCTGTCTTGGAGCACAGAAGATATCTCTAGAGCAAATATTTGTAAATGAGTGTGACAGGATGGACCGCCTATGCCACCCTGTCGTTTGTTGCTGGGAACCGGCTGGGCTTACTTTTCCACCGTTCCCTTTCGTTATCCCAAATGCGCCCTCTTTCCACAGTAGGAGGGGCTTATAATGCTGCCACCACTGGACTCCTATACCGGTATCCAGAACCAGGTTTCTTCTGCGTAACTGACGCTGCTAGCGTGTCTTGTTGCTGGTGTACCTGGGCTGGTAACTCTGAACCTCTTACTATGGATTCGGGTTGCTGTGAATGGACCCCCCCTGGCCTATCACACTAACCAGGGCTGCTGGGTAGCAGGCAGAGTGGTGGTACTGGAAACGCTTGGGTCCAAACCTCAGAGACAGCCGGAGAAGGGATTACATTTAGGGTCTAATATGTAGATCACAGGAATACAGCAATATTGAAGATGTTTCCAAGCAGGTCTTTGAAGCAAGATGTTTATTTGCTCTCACTGATTAGAGGTATCAGTGATCAGGTCAGATGTTGAAATCAGAAGAACACATTTCAGTGTACAGGTCAGTGCATTTTATACAGATTTGGACACGGCTATTTTTAGAACCATGATGTCCTCTATTTACCAAAATATGAATTTACATGCATTGCAAAACCACTAATATTTACATTTATCTGTGAAATTCTAGAAACGCTGTGATGTCCTGCATCTTTGTTTGAGATGCAGGAAATGTAGCAGCACGTTTTAAATGAAACCTTCCTGTCTCTAAGTGAAACCTCACACATCAAAAGGCTTGATTAGCATTAGACCTTTTTGCTCCAACAGTTGCAGAATATTCATTCCCAAAAACAGGTTTAGACTTCTAACAAGTTATTTTCCCACATTACAATACACAGCAGACTTTCTAAACAAAGGCTCATTGTATAAGCTATATACATCAGAAATAACTTGTTTGCTGTTGAAAGGTTACAACAGGAAAACCAAATTTTCTACCCTGGTATCAGAAATAACGATTTCCTATCTCACAATATACACAATATAAAAAATAAGTGCACGTGCAATTACATAAATAAGTGCTCTGTGCTATTTGCTTTAAATAAATTTTTAGCAAAAGTTATTTAATAGTGATCCAGTCACAATGAGCACTAAAGCTGTTGACATACGAGTTGATTAAGTACATTGAAGGTGGAGAGTTGATGAGTAGTATGAACGCTCCATAACTTTCCTGCATCTAAGACAACTGCCGCTTCCGTCTATCCCCAACACTTACCTGAGTATAGACTAATGCAGCCGGTGTAGAACGAGCTTTGTTATGAAATTAGCTTATTAATAAAGTGGATCTACTAAAGCTCTTAAGAGATATGCTTTATAATTAGATGTTATTGCTGAACTCGTCCTCGGCAAAACATGTCACAAACCTGTAGGTGAAGATTTATTTCTTATTTGTCATTAGCTAATACTAATTATGTGTGTTAATGAGCTGTTGAAAATCTAATGTCAGAAAGTCAAAAAACAATATACTTGGTGGGATTGAAAAGGTTACATGGTAGCAGTAGGTCAAACAATAGCTTTCTTGATGACTAATTCAGGTCATAGATTATCCATGCCAGAGAGTGGTAAAGATAACAATATATTTTACACTTTATACACTGTTCTCATTCCACACTCCTCCCTCTTACTTACTGCAACTAGATATTACTCCGCCCATTACTGCTCATGGGCGGTCCTAACAACAATAGCCCCACCCCAGCCCTACCCACCAAGAGCTGTCACAAAGGAATAAATGAGAGATTTCCTTTTATTTTTAGAAAGAAAAGAAAAAGCTAAAGAGCATATATCTCTTTTGGAAACATTTGCTCTTAAAATATATATTTTGGGTAATGTATTTTTTATCCCATATTGTACAATTGTATTATTTAAAAGCCCTCTCCCATAATTCTGCAAAAATTAAGTGAGAACTATAAGAAACACCTTAAATATAAAAGGTAAGAATAACTAAAACATAATCTAATAAAATAAGGGGGGTATTCAATTGACCCGAAGATTTTATTTAGGACTGCGTTAAGTCATTTTAACGCTGTTTTTTTTATCATTTTCGAGCGGGTTAACTTTACCCGCGATTCATTTCCATTTTTAAAGCTCTGTTCTTTTTCATCAAATGGTCCTCTCGCGCTCCAGTAAAAGGTCTATTGAAAGTATAGGGTGTGCGAGAGGCAGCCGCTTTAAAAGCAATTGAATTGTTTTTTAACGCGGCTAGTTTAACATGCCACTATGCTGTTTTATCTCGCACCTCTTTGGGTTGTGATAAAAATAAAAAACCTCTGAAAAATATTTGAAATCATGTAATAATGAGAAAAAAAATATAAACTATGTTTATCACTAATGCCTAAGATGTAAAAGTTGATTTTCTTGTGATAAAATAATGAAAAAAAATAAATAAATCACTAATTAAATATATTTATGTATGTTTTTGGTACAAATATATGTACTGATGTGTTTTGACATGGTATATAATATTCTATAGTAAAAAATAGTTAAATAAAAAATATGCTAAAGAAAGTACTGTAATGTAGATATTATACATGTGTAATACAATCTAATGTATGAAAATGTATGCAAATCCTTTTTTTTCTGTTATACATGACCGCGTTAAAACTCCCCTTCACTCGCCTAAAAGCTCGCAAACACAATGATTAACGCGTTGGGGCAGCGTTCCCTCTTTTTCAATTGAATTGCAGGAGTTTTCATGCTGCGTTAACTTTAAACTGTCGCTATAGCAGTTAAAAACCCGCGGGTGATTTTTTTTTTTATAACGTGGCTTGAGAAAAAAAATCTCGCGCTCAATTGAATACCCCCCTAAGAATGTGAAAATATCGTTATCAAAAACTACCGCTCGTATTATCAGGAATACAGCTCGCCCTACTGTAAAATATAAGGATATTACAAGTCACCTTGAATTTCCATGACCTGTATAAAAACAAACAGGTTGCAGACTTTTATTTCTTATATGGTCACAAAACTCCTCAATGACTTTTAATAACCTTATATTTCACTGTAGGGTTGTATTACCCTACCTATTTCTATTTCTAGTCTACCGGCGGCCATGTCCTTGTAGCCCATTGTGTGTGTTTTTCTAACAGGACTCAGAACATACTCCCGGCGTCATGTTATGGGATTATAAAAAGGCATATGAAGATGAGAGAGCGGAGTTTAGCAGCTTTCTCTGCGGTCTTTAGCTGTAAAACTGTCTCCCAGGACGGACTGCAGACGGCATCTTCTGCTAAATTGGACAATGAAATAAAACTACTGAGTCATAAAGTTGTAGCATTAGCCTGGAATTAAAGCATTGTCACCTTTGCATTAGAAAGCAGTTTAAGCGGCTCTTAAAAACGTTCTTTTGAAGATGAATTTAACTTTGCATGGGTGGACAGTGCAATGAATTCTGTAATATTTACAGCTTCTCTCCTCTTTTTCACCCTGGCTTTCCTGGAGCGGTATAGAATCGCACCCACCGAAGAGTGATAAAATAATGATATCTCTCAGGCTTAATGGCAGCAAATGATATTAAAGTGAGAGGGATAATGAGTGAAGGAAGGTTATCCTAGTTTATATGTACCATAAATCTAAGGATGCTTCTCAATAGCTTTTCATTTTCTGCTGCTGTGCTTCCATTAATTGTTCCGTTGGAGACACTAATGCACAGGAGTATACTGAGAATATGGTGAGGCTGTGATATAGATCTTGTTTGTTTATTTTTGAGCATAGTCACAGTCAACTCAGTCATATTATATAAAAAGTATTTAGTCTTTGAGAAGATGGTTCTATTTTAATTGTTGCCCTGTTTATGTACAACATTGCCTTATAGTATAAGAATATCTTAAGTGCAGTATTGGCAGGGGAGGGCTGGCAAATTTTAGCTCGGGGGGGGCAAGACTTGTCGGTCATTCCCGTTTTAAGAAGTCAAGCCCGATCTGTCTTTATAATTATTTTCAGAAATGCCATTTTTTATATATTAAACAAATCCAATAACCTGTCTTATTTGCAGCCAGCTCCTGCTTTATGCTGGTCTAGTCGGTGATGTTTAAATGGCTCTCCATGAAAACATTGGCTGACCCTAAATGGGAGCAGATCTTTTGTACCCTGGAAAAGCTGTGTGTTCTTGTGGAAGGTTGGGGATGGCTGTAAGTTAGTGACTGCAGTGTGTGAGCTTCCCTTTTATAACTGCACCAACATCTGATATCTACGTGTTGTGTTGCATGAACAAATTGTTCCTATTGTAATGTGTTCAGACTATCAAATGTAGAGACCTTGGTTGGATGCTCTATAACTGACCTCTCTGATATCTCTGGTCCTACATTGAGGAGGATTGAAGAATATTTGGCAAGAAGCAGAAATATAGATATCTTGCACATGCACATGATATATATCATCATCATCACCATTTATTTACCAGTTAAAGCAATAGCTTTAAAGGCAAAACTTGCCTTTAAAGCTATTGCCGTTTTAATTTTAACATGCAAAGTTGCCGGATATTGGCGATTTGCAAACATCACTACTTGATACATTTACCCCAGAGACCCTTAAAAAGTTAAAAGCACAAAAATAAACACATTTTCCAAAACACACAAATTTGTACTCATATCACATTAAATGTATGCCACATTACACACACGTCAGACACAGCGTATTGTTTAACATGTTGTGTTCAATAATATTTCACACCGGTCGTCAGCCAGGTGACATTTGCTCGTGCTGTATAAACCGTTTCTGTTCTTTTTTTAGATAAAAGATTCAGAATTTGTCAGTTTCCTCTTGTAGGGAGATGAAATAATGAACACAAAGTCCAAGGCCATAAAGGCAGCGGAATTAATGTTACCGTCTCTTTCATGATAACAAAGTCTTTTGAAGTTGTCGGGTCTCGGCTACTATCTCCCACCAGACTCCTGTACTTTCAGGATATGTAGCACAGAATCTTCTAACAATGACCCTTTTATATTTCACTGTCAGGGTGTAACATTACTTTGAAAGTTTATAGTTTTTTACATGCTTTGAACCTCACTTATGATGCAGAAAGGCTGAGATGAGGGGCAGAGTCCTCTTTGATGATGCCCGTGCCTTGATTTGCGTTGGGGCACCTACATTTCTGGCAATGTGCACACAGTTTGCGGAGCCGAAAACACAGCTATTTTTACTCCCCGAAGCATATTTGACTTTGCACCAGCTCAGAGATAGAGATCGGGTCTCATTGTATACTTATAATAGGAACAATTTTGCTCCTTCATCATCATCAATTTATATAGCGCCACTGATTCAGCAGTGCTGTACAAAGAACTTTATGAGCGCAGCCACGTGTAAGCATGATCTGTCTTCTCATTTAAATATACCCCTTTGTGTTTTAATGAATTAAGTCAGTTTTTACAGCTAAATCAGACAGAATTCAACAAGTGACAGTCCCATGTCCACTGTAAGTGCCACTATTGTCTCAGCATTGCTTCCTCCTTCTAGACTGTAAGCTCCTAAAAGCGAGGCCTTCTCTACCCTCTGTCTGATGTCCGTGTCCTCTTCCTCATCCTTGTATGATCTTGCTCTGTTTTTAAGTGCAATTTGTAGTTGTAGGATTGGTCATTCTGACTATAAGCAAAGATGAGGAGGAGGAAGATGATAATGATGAGGACGATGATGACGATGAGGATGATGAGGATAAGGATGATGATGAGGTGGAGGAGAATGATGATAATGATGATGAAGATGAGTGTGATGATGATGATGATGAAGATGAGGGGGATGGTGATGATGATGATGAGGAGGAAGACGATGAGGATGACAATGAGGATGATGATGAAGAGGATGATGATGAGGCGGAGGAGAATGATGATAATGATGATGATGAAGATGAGGGGGATGGTGACGATGATGATGATGATGATGAGGACGATGATGAGGCAGAGGAGAATAATGACAGTGATGATGACGAAGATGAGGGGGATGGTGATGATGATGATGAGGATGATGATGAGGCAGAGGAGAATGATGACAGTGATGATGATGAAGATGAGGGGGATGGTGACGATGATGATGATGATGAGGAGAATGATAATGTGAAGGATGATGAGAATCAGTGTTTCCCAAACCCAGTCCTCAGGGACCCCTAACAGGGCAGGTTTTCAAGGTCACAAGTAAAATAATTATACCACCTGTGAATCTGTTACAATGTGTCAGTCAGTAATGATTACATCTGTGCTTCAGGAAGGAGTAATGGAAAATATGCACTGAAGAGGTCCCTGAGGACTGGGTTTGGGAAACACTGATTAGGATGATGAAGAAAAGGGTGATGATGAGGATGATGAGTATGAGGATGAAGATGATAATGATGAGGATGATGAGTATGATGATTATGATAAGTATGAGGATGATGATGATGAGTATGATGGGTATGATGAGTATGAGGATGATGATGAGGAGAATGATGATGATTATGATGAGTATGAGGATGATGATGATGAGTATGATGGTTATGATGAGTATGAGGATGATGAGGAGGAGGATGATGATAAGTATGATGAGTATAAGGATGATGATGATGAGGATGATGAGTATGAGGATAAGTATGATGATGAGGATGATGATGATGAGTATGATGGTTATGATGAGTATGAGGATGATGATGATGATGAGTATGAGGATGAAGATGATGATGATGATGAGGATAAAGATAATGATGATGAGGATGATGATGATGAGTATGATGGTTATGATGAGTATGAGGATGATGAGGAGGATGATGATAATAAGTATGCTGAGTATAAGGATGATGATGATGAGGATGATGAGTATGAGGATAAGTATGATGATGAGGAAGTGCATTGGGTGGATTATTTAGGTACAAAACCAAAGTGGTAAATAAGGGCCTGTGTGCAGTGGTTAATTACTGCAAAAGTGTCCATGCAGCTGCTCTGGGGCCCTGGCAGTAAAGGGGGCCCAACAACACCTGTCCATTTCCTCTGGATACCCCCGCACCGCCCTTCTCAGCATAAAGGCCGTAGAATGTGATAATTACATGGTAATAATGTAGCTACGGCGTGACACTGTTTATAAATTCTGGCTTAGTAACAAGCTTCACTATTTGAAAATTAGAAATATCTAGAAACGAGTTCTGCGGTTTGTTCTAAAGTAGCATTTAATGTATTAATTTATTGCAGAATTCTGTACATATTTTGTTAGGTAACAGCTTTCACAAGTGATGCCCGCTGTATGATATGACAAAAGGAAGAGGATTTATTTTTTTCATTCAAGTGCAGCTTGCTGTGCCGAGATTTATTGAACTTGCTGGGTACAGTAATTTTAGTGCTCTCCAGGCTGGGAGCTCTTTTTTTATACTTAATATAACCAGTAACCCTCGAAATAGCTTTGTGTGATTGACAGGCCTAGGAGTGAGGTTGCCATGGAGACGCGTGTGCGTGTCGATTGGCTCAGAAGACATCTTCACCTTGCTGGCTGCGATTTGCAAACACATTGTCTGATAACAGAAGGAATTCGTAGACCTGGTGACAGGGCTGTATTTAGGGTTCACGCTGCCCCTGGGCCAATGTTATCGGTGACTCCTTACTGTGCAACATTAACTGCTTAAACCTTTGCATTTTTAGCTATGGCCTAATCCCATATGATCAAGGCAAATTGTGAAACATGACAGGATCGGTTTATTGAAAGGGAATTGCAGTATGTCAAAAATAAAAGAGTAATAAGACATTACAGCAAAATAATATATATATATTTTTTTTTATTTGGTCCTTATATAATATACGATCCCCATTCACATAGTGTCAACATCTTTAACCTGGCATCAGTCAACATCAAGTGTCAGTACTAGTGTCAGCTTTCAGCTATAGGGCTAGATTTAATAAACTGCGGGTTTGAAAAAGTGGAGATGTTGCCTATAGCAACCAATCCGATTCTAGCTTTCATTTATTTAGTACATTCTACAAAATGACAGCTACAATCTGATTGGTTGCTATAGGCAACATCCCCACTTTGCCAAACCCGCAGTTTAGTAAATATACCCCATAGTGTGTGAATAATGAAGAATAATGGTCATATTCAAGTATGTATTACGCCCTAATATTCTCCTTCTTCATTATGAATGCCGTCTATATCCGCTTACATAAATTTGGGACCAGCACTGATCACATGCTTTATATTTAATAGTCCCTCTATACTTTATGCCAACAAAGAAGTGTCCACATACATTATGCCCATCATAGCTGTGCTCTGTCTGGTAACACGTGAGGAATCTGAGCCATGTCATAGGCAATGTTGAAGCTACAGTATCTGCTGAGAAGAATTACAAAGCTGGGTGATACATTGTAACAAGAATACAATGCTGAGCCATATCTAGTGGCAGGGGTACGATGCTCAACCATATACAGTATCTGATATATTGTTGTGTACTACTGACCAGGACATATAATGGTATGACCACCACTGACCACCAGTGTTGTGGTAGGAACTCTCTGTACTGATGTTGGTGGGAATTGTGTTATTGTTGGTGGAAAAAAGTTCAGTTCCTTCCAGAACTGCTCTGATTGGCTCTCAGAGTTCTGTTTAGACAGGAAGTGGAGCTCTATCACACAAAGTGATTGATCTCTGGGACCCTGCAGATGTGGAGATACAAGTGAAATACATTTTTATAATGCTGTCTGAATGGTTTGCAAATTATTAGGAGACTTTACTAGTCTTTATAAAGATGCAAAGCATTTTTCACCCTATTTTTGTATTATTCACACCACTATATCAGAATGGATTTACGAAAGGATTGAAACTTATGTTACTTATTTTTAATATAAGGCTCTCTTACCTAAAGGAAGTTCTCTTCTCATTTTTGTTTTGTTACACAATTTTGCAAGATAATGATGGTGTTCTCAAATTTTCTGACCTCTCTGCTTGAGTTAGAGGGACACAGATGCTGAAATATGGAACCATTAGAAATTAGGATAACATTCTTCCTGGAAAAATCAGCAGGAATCCAGAAATGAAACCTAATAGGAAAATGATAATTAGTCTTCACATCCAGACACATGTGGAGAATTTCTCCATGAGACAAGTTCTTAGCCGGAGTGATACAGTTGTTTGCGGTTACTCCCAATGCTACAAGTTGTTTTTGTTAGTTATTGGCTTGAAGATAAGTGTTGAGGGTTTAAATTAGTCTTAAGAATAGGCTTAAGTTAAGTAAATATGGATGGTTTTAATTGATCTGTTTTATGTCTTTTCATTGATATAGACATGAGTGGAAGTGGGGAGCGAGGTGATGGAGGTGCAGTAGGGATGCTTACAGTTATTTTACATAATTTAGGACTGATGTGGAGGCAATAAAATCATATATATGCATCATATCCACTGTCACCATGTGGCATATGAAGAAGACCATATGCATGGTTGGATTAGCCTTACGGTTGGGCTATGTTCGGAAGGTAATGGTTAGGCTGCGGTGGGAAGGTTAGGGTTATGGTTAGAGTGTGGTTGGAAGGTTTAGTGTTAAGCTCTAGTTGGAAAGTTAGGGTTTGGCTGCGGTTTGAATGTTAGGGTTGGCTGTAGTTGGGAGGTTAAGATTAGGTTGTGGTTCAACGGTTAGAGTCAGGCTGCAGAGGGGAGGTTCCGGTTTGGCTACGGTTGGAAGTATAGGGCTAGGTTGTGGTGGGAAAATTAGGGTTTTGCTGCAGTTGGAAGGTTAATATTAGGTTGTGGTAGGAAGGAAGACATTGGGCAAGCAGGGGACATAAGGTTTGTTCTTAATTCCAGTTATTTGTTGTGTATATTTGTGTATATTTGTTGACTGAAGATTTCATGGGAATTTCTAATTAAATGTTTCCAACAGAAGAGAAAATCTGGACCATCATCCAACACAACATCACAGAACTAACTCCAGTGCATGGGTCATTCTCTGGTAGACCGTTCTCCATGTCACTTAACTACAGCGCCAGTTCGGAACAGCTGGAATCCATGATCAACAACGCGGAGTACTGTGAGCAAGAGGTGACTTATCACTGCAGACATTCCCGGCTGCTGAATTCTCCTAGTAAGTAATCATACATACAACATACAATATATGTCCTATCCTTATATATCTGTAATTCTCTTACTCTTCACTCTGTATTGTTACTGACTGAGACTTGGTTTCAACCCTTTAGTGGGTCTACTTGGTTCTAAAATCCATTTAAAGTGTATCAGTCACCATATTGTCTAGTGTTAATGTTTTTGCTCTATTGCATAGCACCTTATGCCCACATATTGAAAACAGAATACTGGTCCCGCTGGAAAGTTTTTTTCTTTGGGGGTGAGAACCAACTATTCAGCGTGTTATTCTCTCCCACTCAGTCCTCCTCCATCCTACAGTAGAGCATCTAGAGTAATCCAGCCCAGTAGAGAGCAGTCCTTGAGTTGGAAGTTGAGTTGGACTGTCATGCTACAGTCCCTGGAGGAAAACGGAGGAGGACTGATCATGAGAGACCATAAGGTGCAGAATACATTGCTCTCTCTTGGGTGAACCAAGTTCCGGTAAAATGCTATTATTTATCGGTTCTATACAATGCATACTGTTTTTATGTGAATTATTCACTTAATGTGTGTATATGGATCAGCTGGAATACAAGTAAAGGTGTCTTTTTACGTTAATTTTGTACTGAAAAATACAGCTGTTTGGAAGCATTATGTGGATCACTAATTGATTGATTCATTGAAAATGCAATCACTTTTGTACTCCTGTTTTTGAGAGATGCTTTGTTCATAAATTACATGTTAGTAACTTGATACTTTTATCCTATAATATTGTGTAGTTAGGTCTTGTTAGAGCTCACCTTTCATCTTAATGTGATGTTACTTTTTATTCAATTACATAATAGAGTTTTTCCTACCTTACTTATTTCAATACACGGACAGAAATCTGTCTTTGATATTTTTGTTGTTTATCTTAATATCTCCTGTTTTCTATCTTATTCTTCTCTTCCAGCCACTTATTTACATTTTACTGTCAAATATTGTGCTATGATTGCCTGCCAGAAGTTACGTGTACAGATCTGTAGTGTATTTATCTCCTTAAGCTAATAATAATATCAATATATTTATAGTTAATAAAGTAAAAACATGTTGTGTTGTGCAAGATGCAAATGTAATTAATCTCTATAATGCAAATATGTTTTGAGTTTTTGTTTAGATTTTAGTTCTCTGATACATAATAATAGGGCATCCCGGTGGGGCAATCGGTTGGTGGAGACGACTGTAGTGTGATGTGAGTTTGCTATGCATTGTATACCGAGAAGCACAGAAATGAAAATTAAATAGTGGAATGACTTTCTCTAGCCTTGTGTCCCGCTAATTGTGATGATCTGGTGTATTTTGTGTTCTCAGTAGCAACAGGTTAAAATAGTTTATCTCAAGCTAATGAGCAATGTTCCTGGGATTGAGAATTGTGTAGAAGATGAGCTACTTGCAGACTAGTCCTATCATTAATTAGTTATTAATCTAATTCCAATTAGGTGATAAGGGAATAAGGATTGATTCAAACACTGGTAAATAAAAACTGTTAATCTTCTGATTTTACCATTACTGGGAAGTCTAATGCGAGTCCTCTATCCGAGCAGGTTCAGTGCAAATCCTATATTTGTCTCTCTCTGAAAATATTTCTACACAAAACAAACAATATACATTACTCCACATTCCCTGAAATAAAACTGTCAGACACTAACCTGAGTTTAGGTCTTCCAGATAGTGAGCCGAAAATGAGGATTTAATTTCCGTGAGCAGAAATAAGATTGACAGTTAATAATATTTCAGGAACACATCGTTTCCAGACTAAAATAGTCTTCCAATTATTCTCAGAAGACTGAAAGGACAACACCATTACCTGGTATACTGACAAATCATATATATTAAACCACATTGCACGCACACAGCACAATATACGTCTACAAGGGCATAAAGTGATTTCATTTTCTGTGAAATATATGTAGACTGGGGCGCTGTTAGTTGGTTATATTTCTTGGATGATTATGCATAATTCTCCTAGCTGTTTCTTTGCATTAATTTTGTGAAAATTTGGACAGCAGACACTAGGGGATAAATTTATCAAGCTGTGGGTTTGAAAAAGTAGAGATGTTGCCTATAGCAACCAATCAGATTCTAGCTGTCATGTTGTAGAATGCAATAAATAAATGATAACTAGAATCTGATTGGTTGCTATAGGCAACATTTCCACTTTTTCAAAACCATAGGAGTGAACATTTCTATCGATGCTAATTACGCTCATGCAGTACTATAATATTATATTTAATACAATAGTAAATCACCAATATATAATGCTAGTCAGTTGCTCCATAAGTGAATACCAATTTAGAGTTCTGGTGATCTGTTTAACTCTTATTTAGCTTTCTAATGATGATTGAAACAATGTTGCAAATGTTGAGTTTCTATAAAGTTCAGCATTCTGTGCCAGTAAATCAGTGTGATGATTGCACAGATTTTTTGTGGGGGAAAATTCAGAACAAAATTGTATTTTCTTTAAAATGTTGCTACAAGCATAATGAGAATAGCAATGTCGTTGGCTCTCTGGTTCACGTATGGCAGAATCCTTGTGTACATGAGATAAGATTGATTAAGAAATGTACTGTACACATATATAGGGTATATTTTTTTTAATGTTGCCCTTAGGTACAACAGCTGTGTAGATAAAACTGTATTCAGTGCACAGATCTATTGTCATATCCAAGGGCAGAAATAGTAAACATATTTGCCTACACAATATAATTCTTTAGAGGCAATGTATGCCCTTTCCTTGAAATGTAATTAATACCTCTTCAGCAAACACATTGGGGTATATTTACTAAACTGTGGGTTTGATAAAGTGGAGATGTTGCCTATAGCAACCAATCAGATTCTAGGGGGTAAATGTATCAAGCTGAGAGTTTTCCAGCTGGTTTGAAAAACAAATCAGACTCTAGCTATCATTTATTTAGTACATTCTACAAACTGACAGCTGGAATCTGATTGGTTGCTATAAGCAACATCTCCAGTTTTCAAACCCGCCGGAAAACTCTCAGCTTCATACATTTACCCATAGATGTCGTTTTGTAGAATGTAGTAAATAAATTATATGTAAATTCTGATTGGTTGCTATAGGCAACATCTCCATTGTCTATAATGTTAAGGTTTTGATCTACACAACAAATATGTTACTTGTATTAATCTGTAAATCGTCCGGACACCTCGTCCCTTTTTCTGTGGCAAAGATATGACATTTACCAACAAGACTTCAGACATTGCTTACAAAACTTTCCTTCTTCCTTTGTGGTTTTCAAGCGACTGCAGAGCCTGTGAAGCCTCATTAAGGAGGGAAGATGTAATGAAACACGTCGATACGTAATGAGGTGTTTTTTTCCTTGTTCTCTTCAGATTTAGATCCGAGGGCCCGAGCGGGAAGGCAAATCTCATTAAAAAAATATTTCACGCAACCTCTGGCTGGTTAGCTTAGGCTGATGAGAACTTAAATTGTGAAACCTGATTTTCTTAGCTGCTACTGAATCCCAGCAAGGGTGCAATGTTTAATTTAGTGTATGCTAAGCTTTTGCATTGCAAGTTCTGCTTATTGAATTGTTTATGAGGTATCCAGAAATATCAAATTGAGTCCTGTGATTTGGACCACAAGTGTCAGTGTACGCTGTTATACACAGATTGGATGTGTTAGAGTTCAGGCCTGGCATTGTGAAACTACAATTCCCAGCTGTCGGCTGGCTATCTGCTGGCTGAGCATGCTGGGGTTTGTAGTTTCACAACACCTGAAGAGCCACTACTATATTTCACACAATGGGGTGATATGTGTGAGAATGGGAGGGTTGGGGTTATATGGGAACGGGGAAGGAAATGTGGGGGGGGTATATGTGACAAGAGGAAGTGGGGGGGCACGTTTGACATGGAGAGTGAGGTATGGGGGCATAATGTGTGACAAAGAGAATTGAAGGGAGAAATCATGGACTAGAAGTCGGTGGTAGTGACTTTAACGGTGCTGTTAACACCGACAGTGACTGCCACGACCAAAAATTCATGAAACCCACTTACCCGACTTGTAATAAATGCTGACTAACCTTTACAATGACCAATGCAGTCCCCGACAGTGTGTTAATAAGTCACGGTCATCAGGAATAACGGCGGCCTCTTTTCACGTCATTTTAAATTGTCACCTCTATATCACTATTTTTAAAGCGGCAATGCACTTTAAAATCGGAGCTAACTGTTAAACTTAGCCTTAGGGTTAGGGTTAGGGAAAAGCTGTCGTTTTCCACCCGCTGCCAAGCTGCCGGTTTGTACTTCCACGTCGGAAGCCCCCGGGCCCGGGGGATCCAGGGTTGCGGTTAGGGTTAGGGAACCCTGGCCGAAGAGTTAGGGTTAGGGTTAGGGTTAGGGTTAGGGTTAGGGTTAGGGTTAGGGTTAGGCAGCCCTGGCCGAAGTGGTGAGGGTTAGGGTTAGGGTTAGGGTTAGGGTTAGGGTTAGGGAAAAGCTGTCGTTTTCCACCCGCTGCCAAGCTGCCGGTTTGTACTTCCACGTCGGAAGCCCCCGGGCCCGGGGGATCCAGGGTTGCGGTTAGGGTTAGGGAACCCTGGCCGAAGAGTTAGGGTTAGGGTTAGGGTTAGGGTTAGGGTTAGGGTTAGGGTTAGGGTTAGGGTTTAGGGTTAGGGTTAGGGTTAGGGTCGGGGTTAGGGAACCCTGGCCGAAGTGGTGAGGGTTAGGGTTAGGGTTAGGGAAAAGCTGTCGTTTTCCACCCGCTGCCAAGCTGCCGGTTTGTACTTGCACGTCGGACTTAGGGTTAGGGTTAGCATTAGGGTTAGGGAGAGCGTTAGGGTTGGGGTTAG
Organism: Mixophyes fleayi; assembly: GCF_038048845.1. NCBI lineage: Eukaryota > Metazoa > Chordata > Amphibia > Anura > Limnodynastidae > Mixophyes > Mixophyes fleayi. Next base: position 149,467,299 of record NC_134408.1, on the reverse strand, counting down.
CGTTAGGGTTAGGAATAAAGTTAGTGTTAGGGATCCGGCATTGTCGCTTTAAAAATAGTGTTATAGAGGTCGCAATTTAAAATGATGTGAAAACAGGCTGCTGTTATTCCTGGTGATCGTGATTTATTAATACACCGTCGGGGACTGCATTGGTCATTCTTAAGGTCATTCAGCGTTTATTACAAGTCGGGCAAGTGACTTTCATCATTGTATTGTCAGCCTGCTGCTTGTCATTTAAACTAGCTCCGGAACTCCGTACCCCGCCCCTAGAAGTGAGGTGCAAACGAAAAGTCCAGGGGGTAAATGTATGAAACGTCGGTTTCTGCAAGTCGCCGGAAATAGTCGACTTTGCATTTACAAATAAAGTTACTAATATTTCCAGCTGCATTCTTGTCTCTTGTCACTTCCTCCACTTTCACATCTTTATAACGTAGCTCCTGTCATACCGGCGGTAATTCCTCCATCAGAACTGTGTTCCAACGACTGGTTGAGAGTTTGCGATTATAAACTCGAGAGCGCAAAAACTGGAAGGAAAAAAATTCACAGGGAGAAAAGGAAACAATAATACTCCGATAATCCATGTGCGATCACGGATAAAGGGCGAGAAACAAATATCCTTCTACTGACAGTCTCAGACATAACCGATCTATCTCTCTCTGACTGGACATCAGATGAACCTCATGTAGGAGACATTAAAGCAGGTTAAAGGATGAATAGCGAATCAATAATGGAGCAAACTGACAACAGAATCCCTCAGATGTTAAACCATGTAATAAGGAAGTGTAGGTAAACACGGCCGATCAATATATAAAGTGTTAGTAATAATAGAGGCATTTGTTTGTGTGATATCGCTGCTATGTCAGCAAAATCTCCTGTTGTTCCATTTTCTGAATCATTCCAGATTCTGGGTCAATATTTATTTTTCTGTCAAGTCAATTAATCAGTAGGGTTGTTTGAAGTCCCGGAAATTCTGTTTACTGCAAATTTCTACTCGAAAGTCAAGGAATAGCAGTGAATTAGGCTCACATTTTGAAGATTTTGAAAAAAGCAAAATAGCCCTCCCCTGTGCCAATTCTGATTTCATAGGGCTGAGAGACCCCCTCGCCAGATCCCCATTTAGTCGCAGCGCTAGTCAGCTGCAGCTGTTTCCATTATGACCGGGAGACAATGGGTGTTGTGTCCGCTGCTATAGTGTAAATTATCCGAAGCTGGTCAGTTTATTAGTGGGGAGGGGGAGGAGAAAAACAGTGCCCCCTAAGGGGCAAACCCAGGATTTGTAGAGGGGGGTTTCCACACCACGCCGCAAGTGGGCGTGACCAGCATGCTTGGGGGCAAGGCTATAATTTTAGACAGTGCTTGGCTGCTCTCCAACTCTTCCTATCCCCATAATATACATGGGCAATGCTGCGTGCACTACTGTTAGGTGCACGCAGCTCTCTCTTTTCGAGCAGAGCCGTGTGAAGCAGGGGCAGGGTCCAGCCACCTGAATTATACAGTGCCCCAGGCTTGGAGGGGGGTTTCCAGACACTAGGAAACCTCCCCTCGGTTTGCCTATGCCCCTCTCCCAAAGGCTAACAGTGGGTCTTTTATAATGAATTATGCCAGAAGTTTTCTTTTAATATAAATTTTAATTGAATAAAATATTGTCCACAAATTTGTTAAATATAAAAAATAGCAAAGGTACACATCTACTGAGAACCTGTTTTATGGAAAAGGAACAAGATCCCCCCCATATTCTGTGGCAGAGCCGTGTATATGGCACCATAATGCAAATAACAGACAGCTTATTCATTTGGTATTGGCGGGGGTCTTGTAGACACCTGACCATTATACCGGGCGCACAGCGTTGGTACACAGACCCACCAGTCGTGCCAACCTTGACAAACACCCAAAGCGGACTGGAATCCAGGCACTATGTTGCCTGCCTCTTCTTCTTCTTCCCCAGCCCACATGCGCAGAAGACAGTGGTGAGATAGGGTGCGGAGATATCACCGCGCAGCGGTTCTGCAATATGAGACCTGCGCTTATGTCTACATTCAGGGAGCATTCATACAGGGTCAGCGACCAATCATAGCGCCTTAGTTCTAACACTGAACGTCCTGCATATTAATGACAGCTGGTGGTGATAATAACACTGTCATGTATGTGGTGCGTAGCACACGCTGAGCCAGAACCCCCATCACGCTCATATTTCTGTGTTGGGGGCATTACATGGATCGTAGAAACATGTCAAATGAACATGTTATAGAGGATTATTGTTTTTAACATGTTATAGACCACTATTTGCTTATGCTGTAGTTTGTTGTTACTTTGTCTGACTACAGACTGCCTATAAAGTGTTAATGATAATGAGATTTTTGTCTGGTGGATATACGCTGCGCTTCCCGGCTGCTATGCTCACCTGATTGGATCAGAGACCCTAGCGTGTGGGTGTATTATACCTGGGCATGCTGGCATGCAATATGTCAGCTCTTATTAAATTTCCAACTGTTGCAAAATCTGCTCTTAATGAGGAACAGTTGATTAATATGACCGTGATTTGGTGTTTTTTTTTTTTATCTTCTTTAATTAACTTAAATCGGCCTCAGCTTAGTGATCTGTTTATCTCCCAACTGTCGACATTGAAACTTGAAAGGCAAAATTTTGTTGTCGCACTGATTTCAGGCATTTTATTGATTGTGTGTTTTCTAGAAGCAAATGTTGCTGTAATGTGTCTTCATCTAAAGCGTTGTTCACAGTCACCGAGTACCACACTGTAACCCTGTGAGTATCTTCTCTTAGTATTTGTCAAAATTAATAGTATAAGCAAAATATATAAAATATTCCTGTTATAGGGATTTATCCACCTTCCGAAGGAGCTGGTAATCTGCTGGCAGAACTCTTCGATCAGTAGACTTTCATTGTCACTGTCATTGTTTTTCTCCCTAAAGGGTAATTATGAACCCCAAAAATTGCAGACTCACAATGCCTCATTATATGTGCCAGTGCTCCTACTTACTTACTTAACATACTACAATGTGCAGCCACTTCAACCTCCGTCTGCATTTGCAGGTTGTGGATGAAACGTCACAAGCCCAACCTACTTTCACTTTAGGACCGCCTACTTTTCATTAATAGAAACTTTTTGATTGTTTTCCTTGAACACATAGAAACATAGAATTTGGCAACAGATAAGAAACACTTTGCCCATCTAGTCTGCCCATTTTTAAAACCATGGTAACCTCCAACCCTAGTTAATCCTTTATTCTTTGTAAGGATATCCTTATATCTATCCCAGGCATGTTTAAATTACTCTGCTGTATTATCCTCTACCACCTCTGATGGAGGCTATTCCACTTATCCATTACCTTTTATGTGAAGTAGTTTTTCCTCACATTTCCTCTGAACCTACTACCCCCCAGTGTCAGTACATGTCCTCGTGTTCTAATACTTCTCTTCCCCCCAGTGTCAGTGCATGTCCTCGTGTTCTAATACTTCTCTTCCCCCCAGTGTCAGTACATGTCCTCGTGTTCTAATACTTCTCTTCCCCCCAGTGTCAGTGCATGTCCTCGTGTTCTAATACTTCTCTTCCCCCCAGTGTCAGTGCATGTCCTCGTGTTCTAATACTTCTCTTCCCCCCAGTGTCAGTACATGTCCTCGTGTTCTAATACTTCTCTTCCCCCCAGTGTCAGTGCATGTCCTCGTGTTCTAATACTTCTCTTTCCCCCAGTGTCAGTACATGTCCTCGTGTTCTAATACTTCTCTTCCCCCCAGTGTCAGTACATGTCCTCGTGTTCTAATACTTCTCTTCCCCCAAGTGTCAGTACATGTCCTCGTGTTCTAATACTTCTCTTCCCCCCAGTGTCAGTACATGTCCTCGTGTTCTAATACTTCTCTTCCCCCCAGTGTCAGTGCATGTCCTCGTGTTCTAATACTTCTCTTCCCCCCAGTGTCAGTACATGTCCTCGTGCTCTAATACTTCTCTTCCCCCACAGTGTCAGTACATGTCCTCGTGTTCTAATACTTCTCTTCCCCCCAGTGTCAGTGCATGTCCTCGTGTTCTAATACTTCTCTTCCCCCCCAGTGTCAGTACATGTCCTCGTGTTCTAATACTTCTCTTCCCCCCAGTGTCAGTACATGTCCTCGTGTTCTAATACTTCTCTTCCCCCCCAGTGTCAGTACATGTCCTCGTGTTCTAATACTTCTCTTCCCCCCAGTGTCAGTACATGTCCTTGTGTTCTAATACTTCTCTTCCCCCCAGTGTCAGTACATGTCCTTGTGTTCTAATACTTCTCTTCCCCCCAGTGTCAGTACATGTCCTTGTGCTCTAATACTTCTCTTCCCCCCAGTGTCAGTACATGTCCTCGTGTTCTAATACTTCTCTTCCCCCCAGTGTCAGTACATGTCCTCGTGTTCTAATACTTCTCTTCCCCCCCAGTGTCAGTGCATGTCCTTGTGTTCTAATACTTCTCTTCCCCCCCAGTGTCAGTACATGTCCTCGTGTTCTAATACTTCTCTTTCCCCCAGTGTCAGCACATGTCCTCGTGTTCTAATACTTCTCTTCCTTTGTAGAATGTTTCCCTCCTGCACCTTGTTATAACCCTGGATATATAGGAAAGTTTCCATCATGTCCCCCCTTTCCCTTCTCTGCTCCAAACTATACATATTAAGATCTTTTAGTCTTTCCGGGTAAGTTTTGTGATATAGGCCATGCACCATTTTAGTTGCCCACTGCTCGGTTTATTCTCATTTGTGTGGTAAATTAAGTATGAGATTGAGACGCATCAGGATTTTGTTACCTCCACTGTGGGGAAGATTTATCAAACCTTATAAAAAGGAAAAGTGGGGATGTTGCCCATATCAACCAGATTCTAGCTACATGGCTGTCACCCTTGACTCCTCCCTCTCTTTTGCCCCCCACATTCAATATCTTGCCCAATGCTTTCACTTCCAACTCCGCAACATTGCCCGCATCCATGCATTCATCATTTCCCATATTCATTACTGTAACATTCTCCTCACCGGCCTCCCTTGTATTGTCCAATGTCTCTTTTCTGTACGGCGCTGTGGAAATTTTGTGGCGCCCTATAAATAAAGGCTAATAATAATAATAATAATAATAATTATAATAATAATAGATGTCATTTATCTAGTACATTCTAGCAAATGATAGATGATAGCTAGAATCTGATTGGTTGCTGTGGGCAACACTTCCACTTTTCCTATTTAGAAGATTTGATAAATCTCCCCCTAAGTGTCACACTTGTGTGTTTGAAAGTTATTTTTTCATTGCTCAAAGAACACTTAGAAATGTAAACTGTTCCCTGCCACAGTGTATTGATTTACAGTGCATTCCTACCTGATCTAATACTCGTATTAAACAGACATTTTCACAACCTTAGAAACCTGGTGAAAGTTTTGCGTTAACCCTTTGATATATAGAGAGAAGTCGTAAATCTGATGAATACGCCCTTTTTCTTCGGATGAAGGAATTTTGCCCCCTAATTCTTCTCCTCCATAGAGGTCACCATGACAGTTCCCAGTTAGTAAAAGGAGAGATCACAAAAAATTATGACGATAAGAAACACCTCTCAGATAGATACCTCTTATATTGTGTATAATGTGCTTTTCAGTTTAATTCCACATTGAAATGTTGGATTCCCGGCTTCCAAATAGAATCAATAAACCAAGTAGCTCAGTACTGTGGCTTTGAAGAGGATTTTGCAGCGTCTTCTGCTGTTTGGAAATTACCTTGGGGGGGACAAACCCTTTTGAATGTATAAAAACAGCTAAAAGTCTTGATTTCTAATAGACCCATTTTCTTGCATTTTGTGTTCTGTGTTCCTCTTATCCACACGCAGTGATACATGACCAAGATCCTGTGACACGTGTGTGTCTTTGACCCACATCAAACAATCGTTTTCAGCCAGTGGTGTCTTGGGGAATTGAATGCTATCGTTCCCAAACGTTGTCTTTTTTCTATTTTCACAATGTGCATTGTGATTGTTAGCTTTAAGGTATTTTTGTGCAAAGAGAATTTAACCTTGTAGGAACGAAAGCAAGAAAATATCAGTCAATTGTTATCACAGTAAGCTGGATATCCCAGTATATATTTTAATACTCTAAACTCTAGACTAACATTTTTGCGTTGCATCACAAGTTGTACATCAGAAAACAAACCAGTGTGTCTTCACGTAGCCAAAGAACACACAATGTGATGGACTAAGATTGTTCACAACCTTGGAAATGTGTCTTACAGTAACGTGGTTGCTCAGTCTGAACATTTTTCCGCGCTTCGAGTTGAGCAGAGACTTCTATATTGCTATTATATACATGTACCAAGAGGAAATGTATTGAGATAAACAACAATTACCTGATTTCGTACATGACGTTAGAAGACGAGGTTACTGCAGGATACAGCTTTATACGTGTTAATTCTAAACAATGTTCTTCCGTTGTATGGTGCTAATAACACTCACTCTTTGTATGTTCCTATACTCCAACTTTCAAAAGTGCTTCTCTCTACACCATATATTCTTGATGTTCTCTCATACCTTAAACCTTTCTCTTTGATTGCCTCTTACCTCTGAAACTCTCGATCCTTTTGTTCCTCATCAAATTCTGTCACCATGTGTCTTGAGATTGCTAGTCCTGTGATAAATCTCAGTCACGGTGGCGCTTGTTGTACCTTAATCTGCTATCAGCACTTTAAGGGCCTCATTTAGAGTCCGTTTTACGTGCAAGGACCAAAAAAAACACTATCACGCATGTGCAGCAAGCACCATATCCGCCTGCATCTTGGTCGCATTTAACACTTGCGACAGCTTGCAGCTTGCTACGAGAAAAAGGGCGAAACGCGGAATTGTGAGGGTGTGACCACGTAAGTAAATCCTAGACGCAGTAAGGCATCAGACACAAAACACACGTCAAAAAAGAGGTAAAACTGTGCAGCCGGAATTAGGTGGCGCAAGCAGTTAGCTAGCTGCAGGAACTGCTCGCAGCCCAGTAGGGTATTACGAGTGGGATGCAACTGGGGTTGCATCCCACTCGTAATACCCTACCAAGCTGTGGCACACTCCCTCTCCTACGCATCTTAGACGGACTTTGCGTCCGACTCTAAATGAGGACTGTTCGTTGATGTTCCTCTATTGCCTAACCAATAGTCCAAAAGAAACCTGTATCTAATATACCATGTCAATGCATCAAATAAATGGAAATATACATTAATTCCCTGGTTGGGACGTACCGCTTCTGCAACCGTGTCATCTCCATCGCCACCTGCGAGGAGGCGGGTAGCGTTGGAAATAGCATGGCGCAAAAACTTGAGTTTGTGGTACGTGGGGAGGGGTCAAAAGGTGTGAATAGAACTAGGACGTGAGCGAGATGTCAATTTGAAGGACAGAGGGGATCAGGCTTCTATAGTTTGATCATTTGGAGCACAAACTCCATTATGTAGAAATAGGAATCGTGGGGAGTTCGGCAGTGGGATGTAAGAAAATAATATTTATTACAGGTAAGGATTGCCTAGGGCAGTATAACATCTGACTATGACCCGTATAAGGGTACAGGTGCAGCATAAGTTAATTATCCCCTATGCAATAAACTACACTCTGTAAAAGCATCTCGTTCATGCGGATCAATAGTTTACGAGCTCTGCTTGTCACATAAAACAAGTGCAGGAGGCAGGAGATGCAGGAACAATGCTCGCACCGATGGTGTTTCCATAACTGCAGCCCAGGGCCGTGCTGACTGATTCCTGCATTAAATGACATCGGGGGCCCCCAGGACCCTCCGGTGTTATAAGGTTTTCTTGCAGCATTAATCTTAACCTCACAGGTGATAAACAGACAGGAATGATATTGTAATAGGAAGACAATGTGGAATTGTAAAATATAATGTAACAAGGATTGAATGAATGTGATCGAATTTGTTCCTTTTGTATTTTTGTCAATGAAGTAGTGGAGGGCAATCGCTATAGTGTGAAACAAATGTTTGCAACTATCTTACTAAATATATTGTAGTAGATTATTACAGACCTCAGAAATTGATACATTTGTGAATGAATTTGGAATAATGCGCTGGATTGTAATACTCAGGATGATTTTATCTCAAGTATTAATATCCGGATCCCGCAGTATTTTCAGGGTAAAAACATTGTTTCTTATAGGTAATGCCTATTACATAAATATGTTAATATTGCCCCAATTAGTCCCTTGTGTACCCACGTCTGTGCGTCGTGGCAGTTTCCCATAGACTGGTAGAAAACAGCCAGCGAGAGAGGGCGGAGCTTAGAGAAAGTCAGGTGGTAAAGACCTTTTGGGATCTACTTTCGGGTCTAGGTTATATTCATTTTTAAGAAAAATAAAAAAGTGCAATACTCTGAAGTGCAAAGTGAAATTCTGGCCTCAATGACTATTATGCCCAACTCTAGTAATGCTCTGATGCCAGTAGCACCTTATGCAAATGAGAAGGTGAAGACCTGTTCTACAGGTGTTGTAGTAGTTGAATCACATGACCTGGACATTGTAATTTTGAGGAGAAGATACATTACAAAGTTCCTGTGTGCTTTTACCTGTAAGACAACTATATTTTCTGTTCTCTGGTGGTTTCATTGGGATCTGAGCACCTGTCATAGTCTTTGGGGTATATTTACTAAACTGGGGGTTTGAAAAAGTGGAGATGTTGCCTATAGCAACCAATCAGATTCTAGTTATCATTTATTTAGTACATTCTGCAAAATGACAGCTAGAATCTGATTGGTTGCTATAGGCAACATCTCCACTTTTTCAAACCTGCAGCTTAGTAAATATACCCCTTTATCTTCTCAGCAACTTCTGTATGTAATAGACATAGAAACGAGTGACAGAGACATATACGAAAAGTTCCCTGACGTAGTGACCCATGAGAAAAGAAAGTTTCCCACATTCAGAGCAGTTGCACAATGTTTTGGGGTATACATTCAATACAGTTATCTAATAAACGTGGGACTATTGTCTTTACCAAAAGTCACAACATCGGTGATCCTCCTCACACGTTGTGTTTGACAGTTATGAGATAGTTGTTAACTGACCAGGAACTTAGTGCCTCGTATTATAATACTTCAGTACCAAAACCAAGCAACAAACAATTATGGGAACACTTTATGAAACCCATTGCACAGCAAAATGTGACCTCATCCAGTGATACAAATCATTTGTGTTTCCAGTAGTTTTACAAAAAACAAATCAAGTGTCAGATTAATAGCTGTGCATCACAGAACTGTTTTCATCATGGTCAGCCTCAATGAATTAGGACACTCAAAGACCAAATAATAGCCAGATCATTAGAACTTTCACAGGTCTAGACCAACATGTTGCCAATTGGATCATTAGAAGACTGACAAGACGTGATCAACCTGTAGTCAAATAAAGCAATAGAAAAACATTATCAGCTCTACAATAACTTTCAGCCAATCAGATCATTAGAAGCTTTCCATGTGAAATAGAAATTAAATTTTACGATACCAGTGTTATTGTGGCAACTATTGTCTTTTTCTGTCCCAGAGCATAGTTTATCATTTAGGGGGGGATATAATCATTGCACAATCAGCATTTGGTGCCATTATGAAATAATACTCTAATATCACATGACACTTGCTCAGGTTTGATTTGCTACAACAAGGCCCCAGGAAGGTGATATTTTTCCATAAAGAAAACCAGGGCATAGTCGTGAGAGATCACAGGTGGAAAGAGAGCATCGTACTATGATTTGTTCAGACAGCTCATGTAATAGAGGCCCGGTGCAGTCAGACTATAGTCTAATCCAATCTTCTTTCAGCCTCACATGTTAGAGTGCGCCTGTAAGACCTATCAACAAGACAAATTGTCCTGACAGCCAAAAATTAGACGTGTGGTAATCTGCACCCTCTAGACTGAGCTCGGTCATACAGACACGTAGAGGAGGGCAGGCTGCAAGCGGACTATGGGTCACTAGCCGGGACTTCAAGATAAGGTGATTCTAACATAACAGATATGCAACATGAAACATTTAGGCTCATTACTTTGATCTCAAGAAATACAATTTATAACTATATACAACCTTGCTTGCAGAACAAGTATATATAGTTACAACTTAAAATGCATTGTTAAGATTTTAAAAAAAAATATTATATAATGCCAGTATAATATATAGCGTCTTTGTGCTTGCATGATGCAGACTCTTTAGGGTAGATTTATCAAACTAATCAGATTCTAGCTATATCTTTTGTAGAATGTACACTTTGAAGAAGAAGTAATCTATTTTACTTTTAAAGTATAACATTGAATATACGAGATTTGTTTGATATAGAGGTCTATATGACGGGAGCCTGACTTGGACTGTTGCTAACGTCTGGATGTTTGTATTGGATTCATCTCCTACTTCAGACTTGTTTACACACGGACGCACAGCAGTTGGCTTAATTGTAATACACTGTGCTTCTCGCAGATGGGGAACATGTCTTCATCATAAACAGTGAGATCAGCACAAACCAAGAGATATGTAGGACAAGCCAAATCTTGTCGTACTGCCTACTGGTTGGCAGTCCTGATGCAGTGCAGCACAGTTAGGGTTAATCAGCTTAATTAATGTGTCAGATAACAGGAAATGATAATTTACCATCCAAAACATTGTGCTCCATTTCTGTACTCTAGTGCTCTGATTGGTTAAGGTTATTCTAGCTATGCCCTCTTCACCTCTGTTAATCTATATTTTGAAAAATACAAATAGAGTAGGTTCTCTAAACACTCCATATGCCCCCAGTTAAATGTTTCTACAAATGAAAAATTAAAGCTAAATATTATTATACTTTATCATTATACATTGCTCTTTGCTCTTAGAATACACGGGCCAGTAGCCGACACCTTAAGAGCAATAACTGTGGCTGCTTCTATCCAGCAAAGAATTGACGACTGTGTGCAAACTATTTAGAAAATCCTCTCGCCCAGACAGAATCTCAGAGCACTGTTCCTGGGGCCTTATTAGTTTTTCTGGAAATGTTGAATGCCAATGAAACTCCATTTTTATGGACGATGATGAACCACAGTAATTTGTTCGCTGTTGGGAGAAAAGGAACAAACTTCTTTTTTTTGGGAAATTGTAGTAACATGGGACAATGTTTCATCACGTGTCTAAATTTACCTAAAGAGAATCCTGTGAAACAGAGAAATCTCATTGAGTAAAATGTGTTAGCGACAGACTGATAATAAAACCAATTAAGAAAATATGTGATTGACTTGTTTCTTCCAAACTGATTGGTCATATGGGGGTAAATGTATCAAGCTGAGAGTTTTCCGGCGCGCTTGAAAAGTGGAGATGTTGCCTATAGTAACCAATCAGATTCTAGCTATCATTTTGTAGAATGTACTAAATAAATGATAGCTGGAATGTGATTGGCTTTTCAAACCCGCCGGAAAACTCTCAGCTTGATACATTTACCCCCTGGTGTCTTAGACTAAAACTTAAACTACGATATGTGATTTCACCCATCTAAACATATAAAATAAGCCTGATTAAAACTGATTTTTATCTTGTAATATATATCTTGAAAAGAGAATATTATACGTAAGGTGATTTCAGAGTTAAACGGTTGTTTTCGAATTAGACACTTTTTAACTTATTGTTAAATGAATAATGATAATTTTAGATATTAAAGTGTTTATGCAGCATAGTAAAACAACCAACTACGGCAAGAAACAAGAGCTTACAATCTAGTAGGAGAGCGTCCAAAATGTTTTTGTTTGGTGCTGGATTTGTGAGCTATTCATAATTTGTAGGGCTGGATTTTCTTTAAATGTGTCATAGAATGAATCCTATAGGCTTCTCAGTCTAGAGGAGAGCAGCCCAACAACTGGACAACCCTATAGATGGTAGTTAATGTAAACAGGTAAAAGAATAGGGCCTCAGGAATTGGGGAGAGGGCACACCCTGATTGCCCCTATGTAATATGGGATCGCATGCATTTAGGTGTTCTCTAATATGCTTTGAATGTAATAAATAGATGACTTATATACAGGTTTAGACTAGATCTACAATTGCACACAATTGCGTAGAGCTTGCAAAATAATAATGAATACTTTCCTTTTCCATTATCAGGTGTATTTCATATAAAGCAAAAGGAAAGGGTATCCACAGTATAAAATGAGTCATTTAAAGCCAGAATACAGCAAATGATACCAATTACTGTACTACGATACGATGACTCTGAAAAACGTGTCTCCTCTGGATAAGTCCATGAGGCAAATATTTTATAGAATTTATGAGACATTGTACTAAATAATGTTAATAACTTTGGGCCAAACTTTTGGGCCATGTCAAAATAATATGAGACGTTCCCATAGCTATGCCTTGTATCAGTATCTGCATGTTATCCCAAAGTAGTAATATAGCATGTATCCAGGTGTAATAAGTCTGCTGTGTGCACTAGCACTTACAAGACATTTGATTACAGGGAACAATTTATAGAATAAAAAGTAAAAAGTTACTTTTATCGCAATGGCAGAGTATGACTCATAGGCAAACCGAGGGGGCACTGTATAATTGAGGTGGTTGGAACCTGCCCCTGCTTCACACGGCTCTGCTTGAAAATGGAGAGCTGCATGCACCTAACAGTAGTACATGCATGTATATTATAGGGATAGGAAGATTTGGAGAGCAGCCAAGCACTGTCTAATATTATAGCCACGCCCCCATGCATGCTGGTCATGCGCACTGTTGGCATAGAAACCCCCCCTCTACAAATCCTGCGTTTGCCCCCTGTGACTGTACAATTTTCCCTGTGCTTCAGTGTTTTCAAAATATGTGTTTACTCTCTTTAAATTTCAATTTAGTCATAATTAGGTAACAATATCATCTAAACGATAATCAAAAATGTTCTGGAAAGGAACCATGCTGTGATGTCGCAATTGGTTCAACAATTTGGTGTAGTTTATATTCATATATGTTGACTATTTGACCTTCCCCTCTGTGAGGATTGGCAAGTGTATGTGTGTGTGGGGGGAGGATATACGAGGTGAATCGTGTAATAACAGCTCTACCCTGATACGCAATTTTTACCACACCCATTTTCAATTTAATTAAATTTAGTTGCAAGGTATTTTAAAGTCACCTGCTTATGAGATTTCACTGAGCTAAAAGGCGGCTTAATCATTCTAGATTGCGGCTTGTGATTTTTTTTTCTCCTGCTCACAAACCCCCTATTTTTCATCAGGGGTTGTGAGAGGAACGGAGAAGTCCCGCCTGGGAGGGGGAAGAGAATACACGTTAGTAAAATCTTTTACGTAGGTGGTAATGTTCTGAATCACTGCAGCTTTACAAGAAAAGTTGGCCTCCTTATTGTAGGTCTTTGTTAGAATATACATTATATTTTTCTATGTAATATTGGTTTAATACAAACTATACTACATGTCAAGTGCAAGAATAACATTGTTTAAGTGTAAACGGTCTAAACCCAGTGGTTCTCTCTTATTGTCAATGGCAAACAAAAGTTTTATGCCGCAGCTGAGGGCAGTCACAGAATGAAACAGAACTGTTACTCTATAATTAGGTTCCTCAGCATGGCTGCTGATATGGAACTTTGTGCTGTGCAGTAATAATGTTTCATTTAGTGTGGATTTTGATACTATACTTTGAAATAACAATTCTGAATCTCCCACTGTTCCCGTGTAATCAGCACCGGTATTACTGTGATTATACTGGAAGAAACAATCGATCTTTGGATTTATGTAAAAAAAATAAAAAAAAAAGTTTTGTTTCCATAGCCTAGACTAGAGGATTTTACTATGCAAATGATTGTTCTGGGTTCAGAGCTGCAAAGAGATAAATTATCTAACAGTTCTTTCATATGAGTATGAGAATTTAAAAGTGAACTAATGCTAAGCAGTTTAATGCGGAGGGCCATGGCTCACCAAATAATTGAAAACCCTTTATGCATAAAGAGATCCCTAATTCTCAACTATTCCAAATAATAGATCCTATTATTATAATTAATAATGTTCGGGTGTTCCCGTTTCTGCTTCAGGATGTGACTGATAATGTCACTGATTGACAACTGTTAACTGGTTAGTTATTTCTCAAGGTGGATTTAAATTAAGCTTCTGATGTCACTTGAAGTAGCCAAGGAGATGAAACCAATCAGGGGATAAAAGGGAAGCTGCTGTTTTTATCGAAAAACTGTGAGTACACAATAAAGATTTGGTTGAAATTGTTGGAAAGATACATTGTTGCACTGTGGTATCCGTACTTTTAGTCCTTACGTGATATCTAAGTTTTTTTTTCGAAGTCTGAACACCAAGTATTGCATTTACATAATCTCATATAACTTTCTTGTTACTGAGCAGATTTTAGTAATACATCCTGTTTTAGGACCCCCCACTATACAGGGTTTGGTTATTTTGTAGTTGGTAGTCAAGCACAAGAATATGCTTTATCTCTTTCCTTGTATGGCAACAGTTGAACAGACTGTTGTCTCCTGCAGGATATTAGCTTGTATTAACTATTTACAAATATGTATGTATATATATATATATATATATATATATATATATATATACACTACACATACACAGTAACTCAAATTTATAACACGTGTTTGTGTTACTGTGGACCTGTTGGATCCTGGAAAGGGGACCTTGTATTTTTAGGTGGTTCACCTTGTAACCTTTGGGTGACACTCATAATGTGCATTCTGTTTATCCATTGGCCTATACATCATGTGAGTCTGGTGACAGATGCCAATTTGTAAGTTAAATATTCTTCTGTTATGTAATAATACCAAGCGGTTGTTACCGAATTTCTTTTCTCTTTTTTTACACATTTTATATTATTTTTGCTGATTTCATTTTATAGACTTACTGAGCAGACTGCATACTATCAAGAACACACAGGTCTTTGTATAACGTCCTACACCTAGATGAAGATACCTAAGTGGTCCTCAGAGCTCTCAATCTACATCTGCTAAGTGTGCCATTAAACTGTATCACTTATTATTATTATTATTATTATTATTATTATTATTAATAATAATAATAATAATAATAACATTTTAAGAACTTATAACTATTTAAACATGCACAGATTTGGGGTTTACGCTATAAAATTGGTGGTAATAGATTGTGAATTTAAATTGTATTTAAAATGTAGGCAAATCAATATCCGTATTCGAAACACACAAAATAATGTCACCACATTACTTCCCATTTACCTCCAAATTCTGAATATATTGTCCATTTTTAGAAAAAATTCCCCAAACAGTGTAGTTACTGAAGACCAAATTGGGCCAACTTTTGTACTGTGTGTACCCCCTCTAAACCAATCATAATCTGATTCAATTGGGTTGCAATTGGCAATAAATGGTCTTGTCCTCCAGTTGTGCGTGTGTGAGGTTATTGGCTGTTAGTTAGTGGAAGAGAGCGCAACACAACCAGATTTACTTTGGCACCTAAACAGTCCAATTGGTGTAATTTGTCCACTGATGTCTATTGCCATATTAGTTACACACATGTGTCTGCTCTGTGAATAGGACAAATTACCAGGTCACTTTGCTTGGGGCAAGTTGATTGGATCCCTGAATAAAACGCTCTCATAATAGAAAGTTCAATTTACAAACCTCTACCTATAAATGTATCTAGACCTCAGCCTGTCCCTTCTTTTCATCCCTACTTTCTGTATTAATATCTCTTACTACCATTGAGTCATCTGCACCAATAATTAAACCACAGCAATCCATATAATGGTCATTACTGCTATGGCAATTTGGTAAAGGCTGCAAATTATTTTAACTTGTGTAGATTAAACTTTGTTTCCAAGTGCAATTCTGATCTCTAGACTTGCCTTAGGGTCCGTACAGCAGATATAAGCTTCAAGCTACAAAAATGCAAATATTAAGGAATAATGTGGAGCAAAGCGCGCCCCAAGCCATATTTTACATATCTTTGTCTTTCTCTATTACTCTTGGTCATAAAATTCAGGTCAGATCTGTACCATATTTTCCTGCCGCTTCTTGACTGGCTTAATCATGTCCCTACATGGACCTACCCCCTTCCAGAAATATGTGACCTTAATTGAATTGCAGTCACCTTAATCTCCCAACATAAAAAATAAGTTTCCTTAAATGGTTGCGGGAAAACTCATTGGGGAGAAGGTGTGTTAGCGTTGTACTATGAAAAGAGACATTTTCAGACAGAAGTTAACAGATAATTGACAGCTGAGAATTATCTTGAAACAGATTTACCAAATGTTACAGTTGCTGAGGTTTAACTGCATTTTATATATGTATTAATTTTTATATAGCACATACAATGTGCCTGCCAACATAACCAATTGCCATGCCGGGTTTGTCAAATTCAACTTCCCACCCAGAAAAGTTTATAGTTTCTTGTCCGGTGCCTGGGTGACAGAGAGACAACAGGATTTGTCCGAGGAGCTTACACAGAGATTTGAACCGGTGTCTCTAGTAGAATTATCATTGTCAGTTAATGTTTTAACCAATCAGCTCCTCCCCCTCTCTACCGGTCATGGAGTTTTAAAAAATCTAACAAGAATAGTATACCCCAAGTTGAAGCCTAATTACAAAACCAACTGATCAGCAAACCTGGCATTATTGAGAAAATAAGCTACAAAGCCATGCCTCGTTCTCTTGTACTTCCTGATAAAAGGCATTAGGTATTATGTAAATTAGTGGTAGGTGTGAGTTGTGTGGGGGAGTGTCATTAATATCATGTGATCATTCACAGCCAATGTGCTGAAAGCTGACAGACTTCCAACAGTCTGACAATGTTGCAGAGAGATATTCAGGTGCATTCTGAGCCTTCCACTTCCAATACGTGTTATGTTCTCATTAATGCTACTTATACCTGCACAGAAGATGGTTAATGTCATGCAGACATGTAAAATGGAGCATTTAGCCGAAACGATATGACTGTAACATGCAGTAAACATAATGTATGTTAACGTTTATGTTGTATATCTGTTTAATGTGTCGTTGTGTGTTAGTGACAGGTCCTCTTTAAACAAGCTCTGCAAGTCTGTACATTAGTATAATGGATATTAAATGGAGGGTTATAAACGATCAGGTGCTAAGAGGGAACTGTGTAAGGCAGCATTCTATGCATCGCATCATTGCTGAAGGAACGAGATTCAGCAAGTTTTCAGAATATATTATCCGCGTGGAGTGCAGGACAGGAATAGTATGCTATTACTCAAAATTACACCATTGAATTTTGATCCTGGATCATCTTGTGATGCTTCATAACACCAGATGACAGGCTGAAGGTTATTACTGTTCCCTGACTTTGAAAATTGAATTTTAGCTCTTTAGCATCCAAGTCTGAGCCCGACGCTCCTGCGAAGCATCACGGATCATCACACGGCCGCCCAGGACCTCGGAGTCAGTGACAATCCTTGGAAATACAAAGGGTGTGAGCACGGTGTTCTGCACGTCGGATACAATGTTACCCAGCTTTGTGCGGTATCCTGGATACAACGAAAATAAAAACGAAAATATATAAAGGGTACGACTGAAAGGAGCAGAAGGAAACTAAATAGAAAAATGAATAAAATTAGCAAAAGTTAATTCGCAAGACAAGAGATTGAAGTCATCTAAAGGTGTCAATATTTATAGGAGCGCTAAAACAAATGATCTCCGGTTGTCAGAACAGACATGTGCAAAGAGATTATTATATTGTAATGTGTTATAATAGTATTATATAGGATATTATAATTCTTTATTACTGACAAGAGAACAAGGAGATGTCTGAAACCATCAAAACTGTAAACATTATTATAGCTTATCTCTATAGCGCCTCCATATCATGTAGCGCTGTACAGAGAATATTGTATCATTCACATGATATTAAAACCAGTACTTGAAACATTTCAACAACAAATGTCTGCAGGGCCTTCTTAACAACATTATGGGCCCCCGGGCAAAGCAGTGCACTGGGGCCCCTCCCTTGCACCCCCTTCTTTTCTCTTATTCTGTGTCTTCTGCTTCTTTGAATCCTTATTTGATCCTTCATGGCTCCTCTGTGCTGCGCTCCTCAAAGAAAATGTCGGGCATAATGTCATCACGCCCGACATTAAGTGTGAGCGCAGCGTTGAGGAGGGGAACAGGGAGGAAGCCGGATCGCCACCTGATCTGACCACAAAAAGTACGTTTGTTTTTATTTTGCAGGATTTTTTTTTTGCAGTATTATTTATTCTAATTAAGAGCCCTGCCTATAGGGCCCCCTTGTCCATGGGGCCCCCAGGCACCTGCCCATCGTGCCCAGTGGAAAAGATGGCCCTGACTGTCTGGGATCATCCGATATATCACTTTGGGATAACTTTAGCCACATATTTGACTTTTATTAAATCCAGTTCATCCGCGTTCCACACTCCTCCAATAATTTGATATTAACTCTACCCAGGAAATAAAGACCGGCGACTACGCTCTGTGCAGACTGCATATCCGGTTCACCTTTAAACCAATTTGTAAAGAGCGTTTTAGGAGCTGAGCGCTGTGCATTCATGAGAGTAAAATTGGAAGGAGCTCAGAGAAGTTTAAACCTTAAGTGAACCATATAATAGGAGACAAAATGTATTCCTTATTTAATCCTAATGCCATCGAGCCTTCACAGTCCCAGTGGTTGGTAATGTATCAATGGCAGTCAGCTAAGAGCATTTAATACAGCATTTGATATTCTTCTGGCAGACAGAGAAGCGGAGTGTCTGCTGAAAGCATTTCTTAATTTTTTTTGTTATGTTTTAACTGCAATGACCAACATTTTAAAAGTTCAGATTTTGTCCACAGTTATAACTAATATTCATTTTTTTACTGGTTTGGGTGTCTAATTTAAGGTAAATGAAAAGCTAAAACTTTTGCGTTCTTTTCCATGTTAATTAGGCACCGAATTAATTAGCCTTGATTGTGTTCTCTCAAAGTGCTGTTAAAGACGCAGATCTTCACAGGGATTCCTGCTTGCAGTGCGCTATGGGAGATAGGCTCTCGTCCCACTGGAAGAGCTTATAATTTTGTGCTAATTATACCCAAAAAAAAAAAAGTGATGAATAATTGAATATTCACACTCATGGCTCTACAGTAATAGGTGTACTAGAGATGCATATTCGGAAACGTTTGGGATTAGTGTTATACTGCGATAATACAAAAATAAAAAGAATAGCGTTATTAATTTTATAGAAAGTGGGAGACAATCTACGGCTCTGCGGCTTCTGTAGAACCACAAGATCTAGCATGCCCTGAGATTCATATCTTGCCCATACCTGGTGTACTGGCATTCTAATGTCTGATATTTGTTTGGTCTGTTATAAGGTTGGGACAAGGAAGGGGGTTATCATAAGGGTTGAGGTCACCTTTCACCTTCCTTAAATTTTCTCCCTCCCTCTCTCATTTTCTCTCTCTCTCCACCCCACTGTTTTCCTCCATCTCCATTCCCCCTCTCTTTCAATCTCTAATACTCTCTTTAACCTTCTCCCCTCTCTCTCCTTTCCTTTCATGCTCCCTCTCTCTATTTTCCCAACCTTGCTTCCTCCTTGCACCATACCTACCCTTTTTTCACTTTACCATCTCTCTCTCTCTCGCGCGCTCTCTCTCGCGCTCTCTCTCTCCCTCTCCCTCTATCTCCCTCTCTCTATTTTCCCAACCTTGCTTCCTCCTTCACTCCATCTCTTTTTTGCACCATACCTACCCTTTTTTCTCTTTACCATCTCTCTCTTACTCTCTCTCTCTCTTTTTTTCTTCATCTCCCTCTCTCTAGCTTTCTGTCTCTCTATGTCTGTTCAGTCTTCTCTCTCTTCCGGGGCCTGGTCACGCCCTGATAAATTGACCAAGCCCTAATCTTGTGCATACTCTCTCCTGAATTGTAAATCACAAATGTAAGGAGGTAGGGTACGGTTATATACAAGATACTGTTTATATTAAGTTGATGTAGTTACAGAAAATAGAATGAGAATTACAGATCTGTGATGATATATTGAAAGCTTTATACCATCATAAAGAACAATTTGACATACAGTTATTTCAGTATTTGTTGTTCCCATTCTCCGTGCTGTACCACGATTATTTCCTGTTTTGTGAAATTATCACTTTTTACTCTTGTCCCGTCTGTCCAATGTACTGATAAACTGACCCGAGCCTTGTGTCATTCATAGTAACATACTAACATAGTTAATGAGGTTGAAAAAAGACACCAGTCCATCAAGTTCAACCTATTTTGGATCTCCTGCGATCCTGCACTTATATTTGAAATTGATCCAGAGTAAGCTACCGCCAATCTGTTTCAATTGTGAAAATCCCCCCAGACCCAATATTGTAGTCCTATTTTTACCCTATATACACTACTATCCCTGATTTTAACTAACTGTCGTATCCCTGGATACACTTTTCTGCAAATAATTTGTCTAACCGTTTCTTAAACATATCTATTGAATCTGCCATCACAACCTTCCCTGGCAGTGAATTCCATATCTTGACTGCCCTTACTGTAAAGATCCCCTTCCTTTGCTGGTTGTGAAATTTCCTCTCTTCTAACATTAGGGGATGACCATGTGTCCTGTGTATAGTCCTTGGGGTAAAAAGTTCCCATGAAAGTTCTCTGTATTGACCCTTAATGTATTTGTACGTAGTAATCATATCTCCTCTTAGACGCCTCTTTTCTAAAGTGAACATGCCTAAACTGGCTAACCTTTCCTCATAACTTAATGACTCATTACCCTTTATCAATTTTGTCGCCCTTCTCTGAACCCTTTCTAGTTCCAAATTATCTTTTTTTTATAGAGTGGTGCCCAGAACTGTACTGCATATTCAAGATGAGGTCTTACCAACGATTTATACAGTGGAAAAATTACACTGTCTTCCCTTGCATCTATGCCCCTTTTTATCCATGGCAATTCTTTATTTGCCCTTACAGCTGCTGCTTGACATTAAGCACTATTGCTAAGTCTACTGTCTTTTGACCAATTAGAAAATGTTCCATTTATCACAACTCTCTGTTCCCTATTCTCCAACCAGTTTTTGATCCAAGTACAAATGTTGTTTCCTAGACCCAGTTCCCTTATTTTGTAAACCAACCTCTTGTGTGGCACTGTATCAAAGGCCTTTGCAAAATCCAAGTAGACCACATCTACTGTGCTGCCCTGGTTTAAGTTCCCACTAACTTTCTCGTATACACTAATTGGATAAGTTTGACATGACCTATCCCTCACAAATCCATGCTGATTCCCACTAATAATCTTATTGCGCACCAAGTAATCCTGAATACTAACCCTTAATATACTTTCCAGTAGTTTCCCCACTATTGATGTCAGGCTTACAGGTCTATAATTCCCTGGTTGTGATCTCGTCCCCTTTTTAAACAACAGCACCACATCTGCTATTCACCTATCCCTTGGTACGGAGTCTGGTGAGATTGAATCTATGAAAATTAAGAATAGCGGTCTAGCTATTTCTGAGTTTAACTCCATAAGGACCCTCGGGTGTATGCCACCTGGACCTGGAGCTTTATTACTCTTAACATTCTTCAGTCACCTTTGGACTTCTTACTCTGACAACCAAGTATTAATTAATGGTATGGTTTCATTTCTATTTTTATGTATTATTCCTGCCATTTGTTCCTCTCTAGTAAAAGAAAGTGTTTAATACCTCTGCTTTTTCCTCAGTATCATTTATCAATTCACGCATCTAACTTCTTATGGGTCCTATATTATCTTTTTTAAACCTTTTGCCATTTATATACTTAAAAAAAACTTTTTGTGGTTTGTTTTATTTTCTTTTGCAACTTCATATTGATAGTGTTTAATGGAAGGTGCGGCAGTCAGTGAAGGCAAATGGCAATTAGATATAATGAGCTGTTTTATTGCTATTTTAATCATTTTGAGTTGTAGGGGGTTTAATGGAAACCCACACTTGTTTCACTTACAACTCCCACGTTGATAAAACAGTAAAATTATTACTTTTCATTTTTCTGCTACTGTCTGCTTAGGAAATAACTTGTTTCCAATTCTAGCTAATTTATTTCTGATTCTTACTTATTTCTAATTCTAACCTACCTACTGGTGAGCTGGAGAATTCTATATACTATAATAGACCTTGGCAGGGCACCATCACTACTCTTAGGGGGGAATTCAATACCCCCCGAAATACGGCTGTGTTAAAGCTATTACCGTTATCACGGTAAGTTTAACCCGGGCAAAAGCCAGCGTTAAAACTACCGTGATAGCGGCATTTATGAACGCTATTACCGTAATAATGGTAATAGTGCGCAGGACGCATTACTTTTTCGAGTAACGCGGCCAATTGAATTCCTCCCTTAGTTTACTACTTTGTTACAACAACCTTGCTACACTTCCCCTCTGTGCTCCAGAGAAGATATGTTTAAATGTTGATTTTAGATAATAAAATCTAAATATAAATATTTGCAAATCAACTTATTATGAATAAGCATATAAAAAAAGAGCAGACATTCTGAACTTTTGGCCCCAGTTTCTTGCCTACATTAATAACAATACGGTGATATAGCTGCTGCTGTGTTAGTTTCCATATTCCAGGATCTCCGCTGTGTTTCAGTATTTTTCTGAAAAATACATTTATCCGACTGTAAACATGGTTAAAGTGTGATCTTTTGACCTCACTCAGCGGTCCCAGAATAACACATATTGCACCCCTTCAGGGGGTGATTAATTGTTTTGAGAACAGCAGGGTGAGGAAGGGTGAGGAGTGTGGTATCAGTTAATCAGATGTATAAAAAGGTGAGGTTGGCTCATTTTTTTAATGTGCGCCTAACATTGTTTATCAGACTAATTAATATGCAAATGATTCTCTTCGTTTACACAGTGACTTGCAAAACGGTCAACCTATTTATAATCTGTATTGTTCTGCAAATACATCACCATTTCATTACTGATCACCCTACGCAGTTCTGTCAGTGCTGAGACCTCAACGCAAATCGCTTTGGCTGCAGGGAAGGTGCATCACATGTCATCTATATCACATGTCATCTATGTCACACGTCATCTATGTCACACGTCATCTATATCACACATTATCTATATCACACGTCATCTATATCACATGTCATCTATATCACAGGTCATCTATATCACATGTCATCTATATCACAGGTCATCTATATCACAGGTCATCTATATCACACGTCATCTATATCACAGGTCATCTATATCACATGTCATCTATATCACATGTCATCTATATCACAGGTCATCTATATCACATGTCATCTATATCACAGGTCATCTATATCACAGGTCATCTATATCACAGGTCATCTATATCACAGGTCATCTATATCACAGGTCATCTATATCACAGGTCATCTATATCACATGTCATCTATATCACATGTCATCTATATCACAGGTCATCTATATCACAGGTCATCTATATCACAGGTCATCTATATCACAGGTCATCTATATCACAGGTCATCTATATCACATGTCATCTATATCACATGTCATCTATATCACATGTCATCTATATCACAGGTCATCTATATCACAGGTCATCTATATCACAGGTCATCTATATCACAGGTCATCTATATCACATGTCATCTATATCACAGGTCATCTATGTCACACGTCATCTATATCACACGTCATCTATATCACACATTATCTATATCACATGTCATCTATATCACACGTCATCTATATCACACGTCATCTATATCACACGTCATCTATATCACACGTCATCTATATCACACGTCATCTATATCACACGTCACCTATATCACACATTATCTATATTACATGTCATCTATATCACACATTATCTATATTACATGTCATCTATATCACACGTCATCTATATCACACGTCACCTATATCACACGTCACCTATATCACACGTCACCAATATCACACGTCATCAATATCACACGTCATCAATATCACACGTCATCTATATCACACGTCACCTATATCACACGTCACCTATATCACACGTCACCTATATCACACGTCATCAATATCACACGTCATCTATATCACACGTCATCTATATCACACGTCATCTATATCACACGTCATCTATATCACACGTCATCAATATCACACGTCATCAACATCACACGTCATCTATATCACACGTCATCTATATCACACGTCATCTATATTACACATTATTTAGGGTTCCCATGTTTTTAATAGAAATTCAGGACCGTTGGGTCACATCATTTTTGTATCCTTTATACTAGATTATAACATACAGTCATGTTTATTGTTCAAAGATCAGTTGACATTGGACAACAAAGAATATGCCGTATCTTTGCCTGAGACAATAATTATATATAAAGAAATGGTTACACATTCAGGGGCAAATGCAGGATTTGTAGAGGGGGGTTTCCACACCATGCCAACATTGGGCGTGACCAGCATGCATGGGGGCGTGGCTATAATATTAGACAGTGCTTGGCTGCTCTCCAACTCTTCCTATCCCCATAATATATATTGGCAATGCTGCGTGCACTACTGTTAGGTGCACACAGCTCTCACTTTTCAAACAGAGCCATGTGAAGCTGGGGCAGGGTCCAGCCACCTCAATTATACAGTGCTCCAGACTTGGAGGGGGTTCCCAGGCACTAGGAAATCCCCCCTCGGTTTGCCTATGACATTCGAGGCACAATCCCTTACTGCAGCCCTGGGCTCAGGGTCGATTTACTAAACTGTGGGTTTGAAAAAGTAGAGATGTTGCCTATAGCAACCAATCAGATTCTAGTTATCATTTATTTAGTACATTCTACACAATGACAGCTAGAATCTGATTGGTTGCTATAGGCAACATCTTCATATTTTCAAACCCGCATTTTAGTAAATATACCCCTTAGACTTTAGTGCAACAGTTCCAGTGCTGATACATTGTAATGTGGAATACATTGAGCATTGCTATCACAACCGTCCAACCAGCAAATGGGTAATCCATGGATGGGAGAAGGAGGTCTGTGCAGTACAGTTCTCTGGCTTCTCCTATCCAAGCCTGCTATGATCAGCTTTTGTGAGCGATTTAGTTAATTTCTCACCTCTGGTCATGGTGGCTCAGTGGTTAGCACTTCTGCCTGGGTTCATGAGTTTGGTACCAGTGTCTTGTCTCTGTGGAGTTTGTATATTCTCTCTGTGTTTCCTCCCACACTCCAAAAACACGTTAATTGGAAGCTGGCAAAAACTGGTCTGGTTCTCTGTGTTTGGGATTTTAGATTGTAAGCTCCAATGGGGTAGGGACTGATGTGAATGGGAAAATATTCTACGGAATTGGTGGCGCTATATAAATAGATGATGACATTTTGCCCTATACGTTTGTGCAATCTGAATCCTGCTGTTGTGGTATATGTCCTGCTCACTGGCAGCACAGTTTGATCTCCGCACAGTGCAAAGAGAGACTGTAGATCCGGATATGCAGTTACGGCCCCTCCCCAGGTCTATTGTTTTGCCCCATACCATGCCCATCATGACCCACTGCTTAAAGTAATAAATATCATAAAGTGACTGGCACTGGTGACATCCCATCGTCTCCACCAAGGCATTCACCAACTAAAAACACTCACCAGGATTTCTGCTGTTCTCCTGTCACCCAAAGACTCACTCTCGGCAGTTTGTCCATAAATCTGCCAATTATATAGAAAAAAGGACATATTATTAACATACAGTGTGGGTTATATTATTCAGATATCAGTTGGCTACTGGGATGGGTGCTGATACTTTAAAATCAAAGTGAAACATGTAGTTGATTCTTCTGTAAAAAAAGTTGTTAACATCCAGATTTACAGATAATCTCTCTGGTCATGTCCTTGTATATGAATTAGCCAATCATTTTATAGCATAGATGTCTGGAAACCCTCCAGTTAAACCTGTGCAAATGTGTTCTACAATGCAGATAATAAAAACAGGTTTATTGTAATGTTCCTCTGAAAGCAACTAACTGATACCTGCTTAATGCAATGTTGCAATACAATGTATTGATAATAAAGAGTATATTTATTTTATTTTAACTGTGTTGGTACTTTCATATTAAAACGCTTGGTCATCCTCAGCACTGTGTTTTTTCTTTGTATTCAAATGTTTCTCTTCTCCAGCTGCATTTTCTCGAAAGCCCCGAATGTTGTCAGTGGTTTTGAACACAAATGTGTGTTGGAATATTTGCAGATGGCGTTCCATACACCTGGTGGATCGGCAGGAGCAGCCAGCGGCACACGTATTGGGGAGGATCGCTGCCCGGACAGTGCGCCTGCGGTTTAGAAGAAAGCTGCGTTGATATGAGGCATTACTGTAACTGCGATGCTGACAAATTTGAGTGGTAAGAAGAAACTTAAGCCGGTGTCGTTAGATACATAGAAGCACATTTATAATAGAGTCTCTGTCTGACTATGATCAGATTCATATAAGATTACAAGAAGAACAAAAATGAAAATTAAACATAAATGTCAACCTATCTCAACCTGCGTCCACCACTGAGACGCGGTTGGAGGAAGCCAATAGAGAACCAGCCCTATCATTAAGGCAAAGTGCCTCATAAATGAAAAGGTACGTTCTCATTCTACAAACTGTAACGCATTGGAAAGCAAAATGGAAAATAATCCATAGACTTTAATTGTACAATACGACTAGTGGGCAAATTATCATTCCAATATTGCAATAACTTTTTAGAAAAAGTAATAATAAAATATGCAGCGTTTCAGGGCGATTTCAATTTTCTGTTATTTATATATGTTTTAGTCCGTCTGACTGTAGTGATATAATTGTCCCACTTATTTTTATCCATGTCCTGCAGATTGCATGCAAACATTTATCATATAGGTGTTAGCAACCTAAGTGATTCACTCACCTCTAATAATAATCATTGTTGTATTCAATGATCATCATACAATAAAGCCAAAGGGTACGTTAGCTAGAGCCGACATTGGCCTTATCTGTGTGGAGTTTGTATGTTCTCCCTGTGTTTGCGTGGGTTTCCTCCGGGTGCTCCGGTTTCCTCCCACACTCCAAAAACATACTGGTAGGTTAATTGGCTGCTATCAAAATTGACCCTAGTCTCTCTCTCTGTCTGTCTATGTGTATGTTAGGGAATTTAGACTGTAAGCTCCAATGGGGCAGGGACTGATGTGAGTGAGTTCTCTGTACAGCGCTGCGGAATTAGTGGCGCTATACAAATAAATGATGATGATGAGCCACCTGTATTTTTGTCCTTTAAAATGTTCCTAATAGGCTGCTGAGTGGTGTTGCTCCCCCCCCCCTCCAGCCCTCCCCTGATTGTGAGACATTATCAGCAAAATATTACCTTGAACCACTGTGTCTCTGCTAAATACTCATTCCCGTGGAAATCATACTTGACAAATACCAGCCTCAGTGGGCAAAGATGTCATTAATGCAGTGAGGTTTTGTGGTGTATATTTAGGGGTGAGACAGTGTTAACTAGTGGACTGTTTTGGAGTAGAAGTTAACTTATAATTTCCGGACATACCCCTGTTTAATGCTCACACTGGCCGTTTACAGTTCCTCAAATTGGTGCAAATATTTGAAAATTCATTTATTTGACCATGTTCAAGGAAATTCACATGGGAGAGCCGGATCACACATGATGGAACCTGTACACACATGATCAAAGTGGTTCACATGTATGAATCATCTCAAACACCTTCAAGCTTACATGGATACATTTCAATGATTTTTGTTTTATATTTTATTGCTACTTTTGCAGTTTAACAAAATAGATGTAGTATTAATTATTTGTGTGTGGTTTGAATTAAGCAACGGAAATCAGAGCCAAACGTTAAGGTGTATTACTAATTAATGCCAGAAGGCCCCGGTGTACGGACACAATGATGAGAACCAAATAATTCAGACACTACAGATGCAATTCTGAGCAGCAATATCCATTGTGTCTGTCAATGGGGGTTTTATTGTTCAGTCTGCAGCTTTTATACGGGTACTTTTATTTTGCTGTGCATTATATATTCAATTGTATCTCTCTGTAACAGTAGCATGGGGAAACCTATTTACCAAGTAGTGTTGGGAATGAAGCATTTTTTTTTAATGAATAAACTTTTGAAATTACTTTTTAAAAGATTTAATCCCTCTGTACGGCGATGCGGACCACATGCGGCGCCCTATAAATAAAGGCTAATGATAGTAATAGTAAATCTATTTTTAAAGATTTTTTCCTATACTAGTGGAACTCAAAGCCTTATCTAGGCTTTTGGCTCCACTGAGTATGCTGACTGGTGAATGGACACATCGGCAATGACTGGCGTGGCGAAGTGGTAAGTGATTTCGGCTATTTTCGCTTACTCAGCTGTCCCTTAAGTACAGCGATAAATTAAAGCAATCAAAAATCAGCCTTGACACAGCGATTGGGGCTTAGTTGATAAACAGCCCCCGTAGTTCTGAAATAATTCCAGTTTGTTGGTAAGAAGCTCCATAGAATCCTCGAGATTGGTGTAGAAACAAACAGAAATTTCATATTGCCTTTTGCACTGAACCGAGCTTCATTTTCGCTCAGTGGCTGAGTTCTGCAGTTGCTCCATTTGACCTCCTGATTCAAAATTACTTTTGAATTTTGTGTCATGCAGAGATTTGAAATATGTTTCCTGCTCGCTGACTCCGGGACTTCTGGGCATTGCGGGATGTGCGTGTTTTCTTGACTGCATGCTCTTATAAAAACCACTACAATGTTAAAGAGAAAAGAGAGAGAAAAAAAGAAAAGAAATTGCTTAAGTTGTTTATTTCTGATAAAGCCACCAGAAGTCTAGACAAGAGTTCAGAGTTTCCCCAAAGGAAATTTTTTGAGTTCATCTGAAAACTGCACAACATCCACTTAAAGGGCCAGTTAGTCTACGTAGAAGATTATTGTTCAGGATAGAATGATAACTAAAAGAAAAGCACATCGTCACATAATTAATGCAATACTAACCCTGAAATTGAAATTTTTAGAACCAGGAAGGCAAAATACTCTGGACAGTGTTACCCTGACATCGCATTGTAGATTTGTTGAAAAATATTTACCATACCACTAAATCACAGACAGCTAAAGTTCCTCCCGCATCTTTGACACAGTTTCCTGATACGATCTCATACAGGTTATAAAGCTGAGACTGCTGTCATTTGAGCTGCTGTGACATCACCGGCCTCACCTCTGTGAACGAATCCACCAATCCTTACAGTGCATTTCTGACTTAAGTTTAGTGGCTCTTTAACTACGATATGATAATAGTTAAAGAGTAATAGTCATCCGATAAACCACAAAGAAGTCCAGTACACAAACATTTTGGCATGTGTTCTTTTAAGTTTGTTTAGGACAGCGTTAATTAATTTCAGGACATGAGCAGTCTTTCTGTGTTCTAACATTTGTTCTTTCAACATTTTCAGCAACATCTCAGTAAAGTGGAAAAATTAATGCACATATAATAGAACATACCCGCTTTACTGTTGTGTGTGTAAGCGCAAAGAGAAACACCATGTAATGTGTGAGGTTTAGTGGCGTATACATGTATCTTAGTGTACAGAGGGAAGAAAATAGGGAGCATCTGCCCCTGGGTCACTGGGCCACATGCATATTTTCCTTTAAAATGTTCCTAATAGGCTGCTGAGTCAAGTCTGCCCCCCTGGCTAACATTTGTCAGCCCTCCCCTGATAACATGTGAGGTTTATTGATGTTAGTAGGGCGGGGTGTAACTATACATTTGAGGGCCGAATAGCAGATAATCTCTCAATTTCCCTGATTTACTGAAGCTCCCTCATTACCAGTGTAGGTTTCGGCAGTGATTGTCACCCAACATGAGTTTTAGTGTCCTAGATGAGAAAATGAAACTCATTTCCAATGTTATTATGAGAGCAAAAACATAGATAGGAAGGCTAGTGTGTTTTTTCCAGAAAATGTGGCATTATTTATTTATTTATTTTACCAAGAATGCTATTTTTCTGGGATATATGATTCCAGTGTCTTCTATCTCCTCTCTGTAGGTGCTGGCAGATTTAGGAACCTTTTCCTGCATCATGTCACAATCTGAAAAAAATAGAAATGAATTTCATGCTGCCCCCCTCCCTATAAAGCTACTTTCTCATTAAAAATGTTGCTCCTCTCTACTCAAAATGCTTATATGTGTTACTGTACATTTCATTTTGCACTACCATCTAGTAGGTAAATTTTACTAAGCTTCGATCTACTGCAGCCGTCGTCCTGGGGACTGTT
This sequence comes from Mixophyes fleayi, assembly GCF_038048845.1. Lineage (NCBI taxonomy): Eukaryota > Metazoa > Chordata > Amphibia > Anura > Limnodynastidae > Mixophyes > Mixophyes fleayi. The sequence goes on along the minus strand of NC_134408.1, from coordinate 149,437,106 downwards.
CCATGTGGCCGTTTATCCCAGGGCTCTTCTGATTGTTTTCATAGCCCCAGCCAAAAACTGCAGGCATAGAAGGCAAGTGAGAGGACCAATCCCAAACTGCAGCCAAGAGAATTGTAGCTTGTAATTGGCCCGCCCGCTCACATACCCCTATTTCGCCCTTTTAAAGTGACAAGTTAAATTAATTTTCAGTTTGTATTGGAGCACCTGCAGAGCCCTGGAGAAAAGCAGCCACATGGGTATCAGGTTAGGATAGGAAGAATCTTAGTAAGATTGATGGCATCGTTGGCAGTGCCACTTTAATCTAATGTAGAAATATCTTATTCTCCCAATAACAAGAATCTAAAAAACACACACAAACAAAAATATCTGATTAGAAAATGCTTTCATGTATAAATTTTTCATCATATCAGCTGCATTAAACATAACAGAGGATCCTTGTTTGTTCCGGTATTATTTAAAAATGACAAATAAGGAAGAAAAAAAATCGTTAATGATACAAAAGTAACAAGTTAATAAAAAAAAATACTTGCAGAATAAGAGTTTTAGAGCTAGAATTGAGATGATCTAATCAGTCTGCTTGAAGCTGTCATACTTCTTATTTGAGTTATTAAAATGGTTTATACTCCATCAGATTAGAACGTACTTGCATTTACTCCTTGAAATTGCTTCTTTTAAAGTGTCTGTAAATTCAATCCAATTGCTACAGTAAATCCCTTGGTATCACATATCACATATTCAGCTCTTTTGATCTTATATGTATATGTATGTACTCAAAAATAGAAAAGCCAGGATGTTAAACTAAATTCTTTGATTGCTAGCTCTTGGGACCAGAGCCTCTTTTTCTTGACTTATTAGTAGAATATTAAGACACTACACAAAATATAACAATGGAGCAATGTATCTTCATGTTTCAATATCTGCACTGTGACTTTTGCAAATTTAAAGTGATTTCGGAACATCAGTTGTTAGAACTTAAGGTGATCGAAACTTATTTCAAAGTAGTTTTTCATTGTACTGAGCTCTGGTGTAGAGGTGAGTGACTTTCCTGGGTTTAATTTCACAAATTAAAGTTCACCTGTCATTTAGAGATATCGCAGCAATTTTTCCTGAGTATACAGACTGCCGGGTTGCTGTGAACTCGTTTCATCGCTGAACAAAAAAGGTTAATGATGGAATTCTATATCTGATTCTCATTCCGTTTCCATTCTCACTAATATTGTCTCACAGTGTTTAGGTAACTGGGACTACTGTCTACGTGATTTTATTTTTTTATAATACTATTTATTAGGGGGATCAAGTGCAAACTACACAGATATACAGAACCTTTATTTTACGTTTTTTAAATCATTTAATGTTTTTCCATTGAACTAATCACAATTAAGTCACATGCTCGTATTGTTGATGTCGAACTGAAATACAAATGACTATTTGCTTAACCAATTCTTCAAAATATTACAATCAGGACAAAGTCTTACGTTTAATAATGGTCTCTGTGAGCAAATTTCTTGCATTTCATTCTGTGAATGGATTTGTGACCCTTAAACAAAATCCAATTGTTGACAAAACTTTCCAAATCAATAAGTCTCCTAGCGGTTGATTTAACATTAAACTGTTACATAAATGACCTTATCGAGCGTTATCTTACCTAAGAAATACAGACACGTGAGGCTTGTTTGGCAAAGAAAGGTCACAAAATGTATTGAAAATAGATTAAAGGTGACAAATAAATGCACCAATCAGCTACCAGCCATTCCTGCACCAAATTGTGGAAACCAGCAACTTACTCGGACACTTCTAGGCAACGGAACCCCAGTGCCCCTCGTTTGACTCAGTAGTTGGGATCCACCCAAAAAGGCGGTGCCTCATAACTGTCCAAGGGGGGGTGTTACGAATGATAAACCGCCCTTTTAAGGGAGAGTGCTCCATCGCCACCCAAATGTGTCATTTATGGATGTGATTGGCATACTTTTCCTCTACCAAGACCCTTCTGAAATAAAAATACTGCTTAAATAATAATTCAAGTTGTCAATCAAGAAATTAAGGACTGAGCATCTCCTTATAAAACCACCCCCGCTCAGGCCGTCCCCCAAAACCTTTACCGATTGGCTGACAAACTAGAACTAAGCACAAAGCTTATTATGGAAGACTGGGGGAGCATAAAATGAACAGATCAGTTAAAATATAAGGAAGGGGGGGGATTAAATACATAAATTGTGCTAACAAAGTACAGCTCTAGAACATTGGGGGGCAGTTTTAAATTGGCGAGGGACAAAACTCCCAGTAGATGTAGATGTAGTTGGAAAAAAACTACAGTAATGTTGCATTTAAACCTTTTTTGTCATAAACACAGATCTCCTCTGACACTAAGCCAATAATAAGTAAATTGGGAAGACTAGATGGACCAAGTGGTCTTTATCTGCCATCGCTATTCTATATTTTTCTGTTTTATGTTATAATGTTATTAAAGTAGATCATTGTATTTTTCTTTTCTTCAGGACTAACGACACTGGATTCCTCGCCTTTAAAGATCACTTACCGGTCTCTCAGATTGTGATTACCGATATCAACCGGCCGGGCTCCGAGGTGGCTTGGAAAGTGGGTCCTTTACGCTGCTATGGTGATAGTGAGTATACATGGTCCTTACCTATGTTTTTATTAGTGCAAACCGTGAAAACAAGGAAGGTTTCTTTGCAGAGATCAGTTTGTGAAAATAGAATGTTGTCTTCTTGCAGGAAGCTTTTGGAATTCTGCGTCTTTCTCAACCATCACCTCCTACCTGTACTTCCCGACCTTCCATTCTGAGTTCAGCTCCGACATCTCATTCTTCTTCAAAACCACCAAACCCTCCGGCATCTTCCTGGAAAACGTTGGGGTGAACCACTTGATAAGAATTGAGTTAATCTGTAAGTTATTGAAAATCTTTTTGCCTTATAAGTGTTTATACCTAACACCTGCCCAGTGTGCTAGATATCACCTAATAGTGAGAGTTGACATCTAGGTATCACGGGTAACTACTTCTTGATGTATGACTATGGAAAGGATGCGTTGGGGCCTGTAGGGTTTAGACTTAACCCACGGCCCAGTTTTTTGGGAATACATCAGTTGTAATTAATAGATTAAGGGGCCTAATTAATAATTAACAGGTTTTTGCCCTGTTAATTATGATCTGTCATCTCAATGATCTTGCATTTCCATGTTTAAGTAAGTTTACAGCAGGAGGACCTAAGCTATCGTACAGCTAATAAAAGCATCTCAATGTTAACAGCAAATCAGAGTAGTGATGTGAGGCTCCTGTCAAGCTGACGTAGGAAGATTGTGGTGTTGAATAAATCTCTATAGCAAACAAACTTCATATATACAACTTGTTTTGTTTCAACGTTATATATGTTGTCAGATAATCAGACCGGGGTTACCGTTTTCTGGGGTAAACGGCTGCACTTTATACAGTTCAGCTAAGGATGTCACACAAGTGTTTTTAGTTTTTAGTAGCCAAAGCCAGTTTTATTCACCAGCAATAAAGCAAAATAAAACACAAACATAAGACATTGCCTGTCCAGCACTAATTCAAATCAGAATCTCTCTCTCTGAAGTGAGGGACGTAGAGTCCCATGCACGCATTCAAAACAACAGAACTTACTGGCTATAAATTGTTGTTTCTCTGAACAAGCATCCACTTGCTCCCCAGTCTGTGAGAAGTTGAGTGAGCTGCCTAGCAGATTTTTACCAGCACCACGCAGGTGCAGCTCCTGATTAGCCAGCAACTTGCTAGCTCTCTGGAAAAGCCGACATGGGCCATATGAATGGAGCCCACCATTCTCTCTCCATTCAAAACATTTATCAGTATATCTTACAACTGAAGACAATCTCTGGAAAGCATTTCCCAACCCCAAATAATCCCCCTGGGGTTCTAAAACACAAATGACCGAAATTCATGACTTATATACCAGCCATTCACTCCTTTCCCAGTGTTGCTATCACAATGTATAATGAAAATACTAAAATATAAATGTATAGAAATCAAAAGACTTTCCCTCTAAGGCAAGGTAAACTTAGTAGTAATACATTTATAGAAGCTAGGGAAAGTCATGCAACATGATTATTTTCTTTGTCGCATGATATTTATGCTCCCAGGTCAATTTTAATAACGAGTGCTGATTCATTCCCAATAAAAAGTTTGGTGTTTGTGGACTTAATACAGGGACAAAGGAGAGACAGACACAAACAACCAAGTGTCTCATGTGCTATATAGAAAGATAATGTAACGTATATCTTATCTGTGCTAGGCACATTTCTTGAAGTTAGACGGTTGTTAACAGCAATAAGAGCAAATTATATATATACATACATATATATATATATATATATATATATATATATATATATATATATATATATATATATTGAAATTGAAATTTTTAAACTCAATTGCCAAAGTTTTATTATAACTCTAGCACTGGATGCAACAAAACGGGGCCCATAGGCCCTTAAGCTCATTAAACAAATGATTCATTTTATGAAAGCTAATTTTGCCGTAATGAGGTTTGATATAATGATAATTGCACATCACAGTCCAATTCAATTGGTTTTTCATTTTTGTGGACATAAAATTTTAAATAAAACAAACAGCCTTAAATGAAGCCAATAATTGCTGACTGCAACTCGCTATAAGACCAAACTTATCAGAAACAGAAAACAAGTCTGAGAACTCTTATGTAACAATCACTTGTAATGGGCAGAGTTTTATGTATAAGCTGTGGATGGTTTTGCTGCCTGAAGCTCTTTCTGAGACAATTCTCTACAGACGAGCTGCCCCGGAGGAGACTGGTCTCTGAGCAGATGTAAGTCCCAGAGAAGATGCCTCACTTAATGATTGGAGTTACAGCTCAGACATCCCATCAAATTGGGCTAAAACGCTTATTACATTTCTCTATAATCACTTTCTGATGCAAAAGGCTGCAACAAAACACTAATGAAATAGACATTGACGTAAACACTGTGGATGAGCGAATTAGTTGAAATACTGTAACGAGAGATGCAATAGATTTGTTTTCTTACAGGAACTGAATCTATCGATTTTCAGATTTTTTTTTATCCAGAATCTCATTGTTCCTCCTTTGTTCAAAGATTGTTCAGATTACACATTAACTTTCCTCTCTAAGGGGCACATTTATCGGGCAAAACGAGAAATACTTATCAATCCTTATCGCATGGATAAGGATTGATGTATTTCTCAAATTTATGAAGAATGGATCACAGGAACAGCAGTTCCCAAAAACTGCTGTTTCTGTGATAAAAAAAACCATACTCACCACTGGCTCTTCGATCGCGCTGTCTCCGGATCTCCTCCTCTCCGGAGCAGAGCTGGACATAACCAAGAACAACAGTTTTAGCAGCATTTCGGATGATGTAAGCCAGCTTCAGCTGGCGTACATTAACACAACAAGTACCCGATGTTTTTTTCGGGACTTGTTAGATTGCGGCCAGGAGCAGTCACCATTCTGTTGAATGGTGACTGCTCGCAAAAAAACGATCAGGAGTGCAAAGCAGCAGATATCCATGATATCTGCTGCGATGCACCTTTAATAAATTTGTGGAGGGCACATCGGGAGCTGATTTCCACGGTAAGTGCACGATAGTGGACTACCGTGCTTTCTTAAATATACCCCTTAGTATCTACAGAATAAACCCTGTAACAGGTACTCCCTGCTATATACGCTGCACAGACCTGATAATTATTGGGACAGTCTCCTTTTTCAAAACTTTCACCAACTCTGCTCTCAGAGGTGTCTGTTCCTTAATTTTTAAGAAAAATGTCATCTCTGTATGTATTATAATATTATATAAAAATATTATGATATGTTAGTTGTGTCTAGTCTATTGTTGTTTATGTTATTTGAAATGAAAATCTGTCAAGTAACATGTGTGATAGGAATATTCAAACTGTTGATAAGACCTCTTAGATGTCCCCATTGGCCATGTCACGTATTTGGAGGTTTTGCTATAGATCTTGTGTATGCATAGTAGGTGCATTGTGAAGATATCTAGGAAGCAAAATTCAGTATAAGTATCTACAGTCTGTCCGGCACACTCATCGGAGGAGGGAAGGCAATTGTGGACGTAGTCGGCGGGACCTTCACAGCACCAGCTGTTTACAGTAACAGGTTATTGTGGGATAGGCTGGAGAAGTAACTAGCTAAGAGGATTCAGCCATTGTGTTGTTCTTTAGGATTTCCACGGCTATTGCTATTTCCTCTCCTGAAGCGTTTGAGTAAAATAGTAAAATCTGCTGTATGACTTCACATTGGCCTGACCAGTAAACAGCAGCACGATAATGCTATATATATATATTGTATATTCTTTGTCTAGCGCTGCATTATATGATTGGTGCTATATATATATAACCAGGAATAATTTTAATTGGTGAGCTATGATATTATCTCTTTAGTATACATTAGAAATTGTATTTATTATAAGGAAGATACTGCAATTTAAATGGCCTGTATAGCCATCAAGTGGAGATGTTTCCTATAGCAACCAATCAGATTCTAGCTGTCATGTAGAATGTACTAAATTAATGATAACTAGAATCTGATTGGTTGCTATTGGCAACATCTCTACTTTTTCAGACCCGCAGTTTAGTAAATATATCCCTAGGTCTTTGACCCAGTGATTTTGTATGTTCTGAGAACTCTTTAGTCAATTCTAATATACTTATAATTTACTATTAAGGCTGCATCATCACACATATTGTATTTTAATTTACATAACCTATTACAAGTTATTCTCATATGACTTACATATCAGTCTTATGTTCTCTTATAACCTTACAATGATGGTCCGAAGTCTACATTTATATGAACGCTGTTATGGGAAGTCTTAGCTTTATCTTATATTGGCTATGCATGAATGGATGAGTAACGATGAAATCGATGTCCTCAGGAATCTAGAAGTTCACCATTTATACAGCTGGGATGTACATATTATCAAGAGCTGTTAATTATCCTGTCTCTGGATAAATAGCTGTGGTGTGAAAAAAGAAAAAAAGTGATTTTTACGCCTATCCTGAATTTAGAGCAGGGAGTAGATTAGGTTTGAGAAAAACTGTAGAACATTGAAAGCATCTAATATTAACTTTTAATCTCCTTTTAGTCTATATATTAGAGGCGCGACTGTTAAAGTGCCTCATGTCTTCATGCCTGCTTTACCTCGCAGACCCTTTAGTTTAAGGCTCCCGCTGTTCTTTTGTAAAGACTCTTTCACATGAAAAATACATGGATATGTGCACTATAATTCATCAAGCACAGATTGCTATTGTCGATCAGCTAAAAGGTTTTGTAACGTAGCTTATTTCAGCCCCACAGCCGCACAATCACACACAACGGCTAATCTTGAAATGTTTCACACTAGATCAAAACTGCTTTTCGCTCTAGTCGGGGCTTTATGACAATCACTTCCAGACTTGAGTTCAGTCACTACTTTCATAATGACTTTTATTTAAAAAAATATATATATATGACTAGTTCATTTACTTTAAGGTCAAATGCAAGTCCTGTATTTTTAGGCTTGCAAATAATTGCTTTGAATATAAGACAGTGATTCCATGGAGCTTGTTCATAGGTACATTGTTAAGGTTGAACGGAAGTCACATGGAAACGTCCAGTCCAAATTAAATCTATCTACATATCAATACCAGCTCTTGTGCGAGATCGTTCCCAGGGCCAGCGCTGCCATTAGGCGAATGTAGGATGATTTGCTAGGGAGACAATAATTAGGACGGGCTGGGGTGGTGTTTTAAGACACTGAATGAGTGATATGACATTGATCCTGTGTTTTGTTTTTAAATTTTTTAAAACTATTTAATTTTAAAGGAAATAGATGAAAACAATGAAATTAAACAATGGTGAACAGACAATCAAATCACCCCTGGGATGTGAAAGAGTAGTGGGGAGAAAAGGGAAGGGGGGGGGCAGGTACATGACATGATTAAACAAAGAACGAGTCACAAAGAATAACAAAGTAGCACCGGGAGAAATGTGAGCCAGATATACAAAGGGTACAGAAGAGGAAACGAAAAAAGAAACAGTCATAATTAGTAATGGTACATCAACCCTCACATCTTCAGAAGATACGTAGACCGTCGAGGAAAACCGGGAAACGGTCCGAGGTAGGCTCAGCAAGAGGGGTGGGTATTCACGGTGGAGAGTCCAGAGGAAGGCAGGCCCTTCCAGCGTTTATAATGCCCCCGCATGGGCCACTCACTTGTGGCGTTGTCGACTGCCACTCCGCCATAATGGACATGTGGCACAACCAAGCACCCCACCCCCAGTCCCAGGAGAGGAGAGTCTGGTGCCCTCATCTCCTGCCTGCTAAGGTAACTGCGGTGAGGGGGGACAATGCGAAAGGGGGAGTCCCGCTGGAATCTCACACGATGAAGCTCCACAGGATCGTAGGTTACTAAGATACAAAGCACCGCAAAATATGAATGAAACTTTTCAATCCTCATCGGATTGAAAGATTTCTCATATTTATTAAAAAAATCAACACAGGAACAGCCGATACGAAAAAAACAGCTGTTCCTGTGAAGAGTATCACTTACCTAACACTGTCTTTTCTCTTGAGGTCCTTCAGTGAAGTTCTTCGGCGTCTTTATAATCCTTGTGCGCATGCGCCGATCTCACAACTCGCACAAGGCAGATTAGTGTAAAACGAAAAAAAGACAAATTAGCATGTCACAGGGATCTTCGGAGCAGAGCTGTCTTCAGTGAAACTTATGAAAATGATGTTAATGTAGCGTTACTGAGCACTCTCCATACAGGGAGTGCTCAGAAAAATGGAAGAGAGATGGAAAGCAGCAGATATCTATGATATGCAATCATCATCACCATTAATTTATATAGCGCCACTAATTCCGCAGCGCTGTACAGAGAACTCACTCACATCAGTCCCTGCCCCCATTGGAGCCTACAGTCTAAATTCCCTAACACACACACACACACACACACACATACAGACTAGGGTCAATTTGATAGCAGCCAATTCACCTACCAGTATGTTTTTGGAGTGTGGGAGGAAACCGGAGCACCCAGAGGAAACCCACGCAAACACAGGGAGAACATACAAACTCCACACAGCTAAGGCCATGGTTGGGAATCGAACTCATGACCCCAGTGCTGTGAGACAGAAGTGCTAACCACTAAGCCACCGTGCTGTCCAATAATGGTAAATTAGTTTTTTGTGGTTAATCCCCGAAAACATCAGTTTTCGGGCATTTAACAGGGGATTTTGTTTGATAAATAGGCCCCTCAAACACTGCTGTTTTTTCCAGCAGCGTTTTAGATAAATACAGGAACTACAGGCAGGGTCACATGAGGAGAGGCTCTGGTGGGATTTCACTCAGTGGATTCCACCCTATTCGGTGGCAGGATTTCTTGCTGGCAGATCCTGGGAGTTGTAATTCAACACAAACTTGCAAACTTCTCGTATTTTAATCAATTTTTTTTCCCTTTTTTAAATAAATAATCTTGACTTCTTTCATTCTTGGTGGAGACAATATGCTAATACAAACTGAGTCAATATGCTGGATGTGTTGTCTAAATCTTAAGCTTAATAATTAGAGTGTTTCTTGTTTAATTGGCGCAATCATACGTTTTCAAGTGCAAATCAGTTACAATAAAAATGACACCAGCTTGATTCTAGCAAAATGCAACTTGTAAATCCACAAAGAAAAATAATTTTACAGCATTTGAATAATAACCTTTCAGAACTCACAGCAGCATGATAACATAATGAACACAATTTAACAAATGGTGCCGTTTCCAAGTGGATTTATCTTGTGATCCGCACTGTGTGGGAGGAAGCAAGAACATTTCAGAGTTATATGTTTATATTTTTTTCTCTCGATCTACATTTAATAAATTGTTTATCAGAAGCTTCTTGCTTAAATGTCAAGAACAACTACACAAATCAAAAACTCAAACTTGTAACTTTTAGTAACAGTAGTTTAAAGGTTGCAAAATTTGCCCGGCTATTGTTGAAGTAATTAAATTAATGATAACGTTTGATCACAGATTTATCAAATTTAAGATCGATTGAAACATACTTAACACAATCAAATTGTGAAACAACTAATTGTCAATCAATGAAATCTGACATTTGACGGGTAAAACTGGATATACGGTATCACTAATTATTTAGACTTTTATGGTAAAATGACCAAAAATCTGAAACCTGATTAATCACATTTAATAAAATGTAACAATAGTTTGAAAAAATTAGGACATCACGATTAATTAGTATCAGCACAAGGGAAAATGTCCAGTTTAATTGTAACTGACCTAATGAAATAATCAAATAATTATGTATATGGGTAGACTAATCACAGACTTCCTTTTATCTATTCCATTGTGTAATACTGTTTATGAGAGATGCTGATACCAAAAGTCCCGTATTGCTTAAGCTGGGTACACACTACACTGTTTTCGTCCAATAATCGGCTCAAACAGCCGACATACGACCGCTCGTTCAAAAGTCGGGTCAGTGTGTGCAGTGACACGATGGCCGAAAGTCTGCCCAAATGGACGATTATCGTCTGATTTGGTTGGTCGTACCGTTTAATATTTTCGGTCCAATCTCGTTTCCGCTGTGTAGTGTGTATAAACTTTCCGACCGATCCACAACTGTACGAAATTACAGTCATTGCTCACGACAACATGACTGTAAAAAGTCGCTAAAGGGACGTCCGCTCTTCCCTTTATCGTCCTAAACAAGGCTAGTGTGTATGCAGTCCATGGACCGAGCGATCGGAACATCGATCGCATGTAAAGTCGCTCGGCATAAAAAGTTGGTTGAAATTTCTGTAGTGTGTACCCAGCTTTAGTTGTAACACAAACTAATTGGTGTCTTCTGAACATAGAATATTAAATAAAGAGAGGAAGCTAAACGCAGTTACAGAATTACAGTTGGTGCAGGGGGTGTGACCAATATGGGGTCTAGAGGAGTTGGGGGCTCAGTACAGCCGGGTAGTCCCATCTAAGGGGGTGCTCTCCCTGAAGCTGAGCAGAGGCTTCTTCTGTACATGTGCTGATCCAGTCTGGTCTTTTGAGAGTAGAGCTGAGGGACCAAGAGGTTAGAGCCACTTTGCTGCACTTCCACAAATGTTACTATTCGGCCGACAATGTATTGTTCCATGCCTGAACCTATGTCACTTCTTTTTGGAGTAGGTAAAAGAGACTTATGAACATTACAACTGATCAGCAGGCTATATAGTTGTGGTTTTTGATATACTGAATAATGAGTACAGCCACGTTTATTACATCTATTAAAGTCATTTCATCGCTTACCAATAAAACATTGTCCGTTGCGATTTGTGTGGTTCCAACTGACAATGCGATTTATTAGCAAAAGCAAAATAATAATAATTCAATAAAATAAGTACAGCCGATACATACGCAGGCGCCCTGGGTCCAGCTTACAGTCTTTCAGTCCTGAAGTCTGCGGTCAAAGAGACTGACTGTTGGCCCCAGAGCTCCTGCTTTTATATAGTTTGTAATACAGTGAAAACAATACAGATGATTTGGCATGTTTCCATAGGTTCAGACTTCAGGACAGTCCAGTATAATGCAGGTCATTGGCCAGTTCAAACGATGCCCTCCAAGGGTGGGGGTCAGCTCTCCAACCAATGCATACTAATCTTCCCGCCGAAAGCTAGTTCAAACAGGTCTATTTACATTACACACACAATACCATTCAGATCATTTATTCCCTATAATCCATAACTTTCATACGCAAAGAGCGATATCTTAGCCGTTAGAACCAGATGTCTGCGGATAGAGGATTAGAATGATACCAAACATGATGTGTTTCATGTACCCTGAACCTTAGATCTCAATAAAGTGCTTCTAACGTTATAATATTTAACCATAAACTCTATTACATTTGATTTTAAACGACTGTGTGTTGGAACTATTTTTTAAGGTGAACTAAGTACAAGTGAATGTGTCAGTGTAAGTGTATGTGTGCATTATTTATCGTGCGATTGTGTCATAACACATGATGTACTGATCGCAATCGCACGATAAAATAATATTAATCAATATGGTTCACTTCATCCAATTATTTGACTTTGACACCTCCAATGCCTTTAGCTAGGTAAACAGCATTTAAACCAATCAAATGTTTTAGACAACATTGGTCCCAAATTGTTCCATGTGTGAGACCAAAAATAGTGGAAATCCCGATGAACATTCGGACACTGGGATTGGACAGATATGAACCAAACCTGACATAAAATTCAGTCATCCCATGATCCTTTGGGTTCACCTGACTGCACTGATTGGTTCATGGTGTTTGTCCATGTGGGTGGTCAGTCGACAATCATGACAAGCGTCAGGATGTGCCCAAGTACAAGTACATTTTGTCTGCCAATATTATCGTCTGTTATAATATAATCATTCAGGTCACTGAATAATACCAGGGCTAGACATGATTATACTAAGGACATAACTTGTATCCAAGCACAGATGGAGCAACAGCGATCCCTATTTGCTTAACTGAGACTATCCCAAATAGATATTTCTGGAAAAATTGAGGACCTGTAATCTCTGTGTTTTTAAGGTTAAAATTAAATTCATTTGAAATAATAGTGTGACTATCTGTATACTTCTAAAAAATATATTGCTTTTCTTAAAAGTTCCAGTTTTTATAAATATTTATGGGGAATGTGAAACTTATATATTGACCACAATTTGCTGACTTGTGGCTGCCATCATGGTTATTTTTGGTACTGAACCTTCATATAAATTAGAGCTTTATATTTTGCGATTAATGTTTTGATTATATTGTGAACTGTGCATTTAAAACTGCATTACCACCTAACTGGTAAGACATTTAAGTTTGCAACTTGATTGGCTGTGAGCAGGGGGTGTTACCAGAAGGACCAATCAGAAGCAGCAATCTCTCCCTCTGCATCGTTACGTTGAGCAGTCCCGACCTTCAGCCCAACCACGTAGCCTCAGAATACAGGGCTGCATTGAACAGCACTCAGGGCTTCGGGGAGGGGAAGAAACAGATTTGTAACATTTAACAATAGGTGGTAATGTAGCTTTAAGTAATGCCTATGTACATAAAACACAGTCAAAGTAATAATAGGTTATAGAGGCCGCAATTGCTTCTAGCACAGAACAGCAACAAAAATAAATAACAAACGTAAATCAATGGGTAAAAATAGATATTGATTGTGTTATTGATTGGTTTGCATTCTTTACAGCTCCATACCAGGTCACATTTTCCTCTGATGTGGGAAATGGTCCCTCTGAGATTTCTCTGCAATCAGTCAAGGCTTTGAATGATGGACAGTGGCATCATGTCCGGGCTGAGAGGAATATTAAAGAAACCAGTCTTGTCGTAGACAGCCAGCCAAGAAAACTCATGCAGAGTCCGTTAGATGCGCGAGTCCGGGTCCAGGTGAACACGCAGTTATACGTAGGTAGGTAATAATGGCTTAGAGGACGTTTATTGTGTAGAGTAAAACCAACAACATCTCTCAGTGTTAAGTCAAAACCGGAATAAAAAATTGAAAGGTAAAGAAAACTGATTCAGCTTAAATTATAAAACACTTCCTGACAACACAAAATAAAAGATTACAGTAACGCATTACAGTGATACAAATAAGTACACAATATGCCTCTGGTTATAAACAAATTCTTGCAATCAAAATAAAATGACAAAACAGAGATCACCATAGCACAACATGTACTGACATCTGGCGTCTCAGAACAATACGTCCACTAATATCTGAGATCCCAGCTGAAAGAAGTGTGAATTATAGTCACCAATCACACGACTTGCTGTATGCTAACAGCGCTGTAATGTGATTGGTTACTCCTAAAGTAAGTATGTTCTAGTAGCATTATGTGACTAATGAAAATACACAACCTGTCTTGTTCTCTGTCTAATTACTGCATATGAAGACTTTAATAATCCAGTTCGATACAGTGGGTGAAACACTTTGCATTCAGTCATGTTGCCAAAATCACGTATCATATGACATATGTAATATATTTATGATTTTACAGACACAAATACACAATAGGAGTAGAAATATTTAATATTGTAGGACTGATCTGCTGAGTCGTTGAGTAATTACCAATAATTGCTTCATTAGACACTGTGACCTGAAGCTAGTTTTCTGTGCTGTAGGAGGGACGGCGTCTAAGCAGAAAGGGTTTGTGGGATGTATTCGCTTTCTCCAGCTGAACGGACAAACCATAGACCTGGAGGAGAAGGCCAGGGTGACCCCAACAATCAGGCCGGGCTGTCCGGGTCACTGCAGCAGTTACGCCAACTTATGTCAAAACAACGGGAAGTGCATGGAGAAACGCAATGGGTTCACGTGCGACTGCGCAAGTTCTGCCTTCGAAGGTCCATATTGTAAGAATGGTGAGGACAGTTTCCCAGCTGGAATATGATAATGTAATTAATCATGTTTATTTTAATGAAATATGTTCCCCCTGCCCCCTTACGCCTCCCCCTTCCCCCAGGAGAAAGCCCACATTGTAGCGTGCCCTATATGCTACATATATCTGCACTCTCCATCGCCCGTCATCCCATCTGAAGGAAGGGTAGTGTAGCCGACATACGCTATTTAAGTATACTTATATACACATGCTAAAATCTGGTCTATCACTTGGACGAACGGATGTAAACTCCCATTGACAGTTCCTCTTTCCAAAAAATAAACATTGCTACATTTAAAAACCACCCCTGTCAAATCTCACAGTGACCTTGACATTCCTCTATTAATTAAATCATTTAGCACCGCTCCTCAAAGTGATTATAAAAGGAAATGCTTGTGAGCATGTTGGAGCTAAATAGTGAAGCAAGCAAGCAATGAAATCCTGTAAGAAATAATTTGCAGGAACAGAGTCCTCTGAAGAATGGCATCCACAGAGTTAAAATAAATGTAGTGTTATGGTTTGTATTGTGTTTTAGGTAAGAACATATTTGAATATATATCTGTCAAAGTATAGTAGGTGCAGAATAATATTCTGCAGACTCGGTGGTCAGTAAACTCCATTTCTCTACAATAAATCAATATGTATCAGTACCTGGGTAGATGGTGCAGAGCAATGTTCTGCATAACAAACTAATAATCAGCATTCTATTGAAGCTCAGGTTGTTGCGAGTTTTTTCTGTAGAGCGATATATATTACGTTACTGTGAGAGAAAACATCTACGTACACCCCTGGGTATAAACCTCCACACTCTGAATCCCACTTGCTTGTTGTTAATTGTGGTTTATTTTAATTTAATATAGCCAGAGAACTCATAAAGCTGTCCTCTCACTGAGGTCTATCAACATTGGCCGGGCACACTTGTTCGACTCATCTGTCCACATAGATTTATATTGGGTATTAGTGAAATTCACTTAGGGACTGATTCATGTCTGAAAGCAACTTGCCGTATGTAGACACACACTGCATTATAAGCACATGCATATACACAAAAGGTCACATCAGAATGCATAAAACTTATATATGATCATAAATTAAAATAACAACTCAATATCATCATCACCATTTATTTATATAGCGCCACTAATTCCGCAGCGCTGTACAGAAAACTCATTCACATCAGTCCCTGCCCCATTGGGTCTTACAATCTAAATTCCCTAACATACACACAGACTAGGGTCAATTTGTTAGCAGCCAATTAACCTACCAGTATGTTTTTGGAGTGTGGGAGGAAACTGGAGTACCCGGAGGAAACCCACGCAGACACGGAGAGAACATACAAACTCCTCACAGATAAGGCCATGGTTGGGAAACGAACTCATGACCCCACTGCTGTAAGGCAGAAATGCTAACCACTGAGCCACCGTGATGCCAAATATAAAAAATCATATAAATATTAATTTTCACGTTTTCTTTTATATTACGTAACAAAACATGCTTTCAAGGCGTACTGTACATACAATACATCTATGTCAGAACACCCACACTGTACATGGCTTACGTTAGTCCACCCCTTTCCTTATCGTTGTGCCTCTAAAGTGGTCGGCTGTCGTATGTGTTATTTACGTTCAGACGTGAATTGCATGCAGTTGCGTTCATTGGCGAAATGTCCATTTCTGGGCATGAACAGAGCTTATTTACCCAAGATACGCTTACACAAGAAACATGAGTCAGGCCCTTGTTAAGAGCTGAGTTGCTTATCCCCGCAATAACACACCCCAACTATGGACCCTGATACCATATGAAGTTATGGGAACTCATATTATTGGTAAAAAATGGGTGATAAGTGGTAGAAATGACTATTCAAGGAAAGTTATGGACTAGAGCACACATGAGTCCTATACAATGCTGATATAGTGGAAATAGCATGCATGTTGTGGCCCCATCCATTGGCTCTCTCCAGGCACAAACCTATGGTGGCTACTTACAAATCTAGCCCAGATGTGGAGTTTGGAGCGAGATCTTCTCTGAGGACCGATCTGTGTGTTTGTTTTTAAGACTTCTTTCTCTTTTCTGTTGCTATTCTAGAAGTTTCTGCAATGTTTGAAGCTGGAACCTCCGTCACCTATGTTTTCCAGGAGCCGTATCCCGTGTCCAGGAACGCAAGCGCCTCGGCCTCAGCAATATACGCGGACACAGCGATATCAAGAGAGAATATCGCATTCAGTTTCCTCACAGGACAGGCTCCGAGCCTTTTACTCTATGTGAATTCATTTTATCAGGATTACCTGGCTGTGCTTCTCTGCAGGAACGGTAAGTCTGGGTATTACAAGACCCTTCATATAATACAATGGTTATACTGCAGATTTATAATATTAGGTATTATTCTACATGGGACATATGATTATTGTTAGTGTTTCCCATATTTATATGATATTCAGTCTATAATTGTCTTTTTGTGTTTCTTCTAGTGTACCAAACACAATAAACCTTGAGTCAGAGATTTGGGGGGTAATTTAATAGAATTTGAAAATCAATTAGTTAATTAGAAAATCTTTTCATTGTCATTTCAGCAGAAAAATACCATCTTTATTTCACCTATTTATTAGAGCTTGAAGTTATCATTAGCAGTGGCAAAATTATCTCTAAAGAAAATTAATTGGTAAATGGCAATACTATATTAATAAGAGGGTCACTGCTGTGAAAAAAAAGTAAAAAACAATATACATTACGTGAAAGGTATCCCCCACCCCACCCCACCCCCACCCTCATATGAAAATATGTATGTCTGTAGCTACAATGTTGGTCAGATGGTGATCTCCTGTGATAATGGAAATCTGCTCCCAGGCTGGGCCGTGAATGTGATGCAAACTTTAGACTTTGGTAAATAAATCACTGGATCCCTTACGAGCCATCCAGCCAAGGTACCACTCGTTCTTTCCCGTCAATGTATTTATATACATTATATCACTGTATTTCCTCGCTCTTCCTATTTAATGCATTTGAAAAGTAAGAGTATTCTTGGCCAGAAAGGACCTGAAGTGATTGTAGTTTATTTGGAAAAGGAGGCACATGATCTATTAGCCACAGTTGTGTTCGTTTTCTGACGTCTCTGGCCCGGCATCCCACTTCCTCCACCAATTATAGTGTTCGACCATTGATGCTTGCTGAGATATAGAAACTGTTTAAGCGATTGTCTCTTTCTTTGATGATTAGGGCTTCTGCCAATAAGATTATACAAAAAATGCATAAATACAGATGAACTGAAAGTAGTTGGAGCTTAACCTGGCAGATATCACTCTCTCCCAGTTGGAGGATTTGAAGCAATTAAAGCCTTAGAAATATGTCTGAGTATTTGACTTTTAAATAACCAGTTTGTTAATCCCTACTGACACATTTATATTCACTATATTTGTAGGTAGAACTATATTTTTTTTGTGTTGTGTTGACCAAGATCCCTACTTGCACACAATGGAGGCAGATATTTTGTTGGAGTGTCCAATATTCAGCCTATGGATACCCTAGGAATTGGTGTGTAGTTAGTGCCTCTAGTTCCTAGTGATATTCTTATGAATATTGGTTCAACCCCCACAAGCAGCCGCCTGCACTGTGAGTAGGTTAAAGATCCATTAGAGATGCTCACTGACCCCCGTGAACTGGTTTTGGTTTTGGTTTTGGATCTGGATTATCTTCGTGTTTTGGTTTTGTATTTTTTAGAAAAAATCCTAAAATATGCTAAAATCACATCATTTTGCTCTTTTTTTTGTCCATTATTATTATTAACCTCAATAATACTAATTTCAAGTCATTTGCAGTCAATGTTGACCACCTCACAGGTCTCAATATTATTTTCATACACTTTCAAACAAAGATTGCAGAGACCTGGCTGGATGGTAAGCGAAAGAGCAATGACACAAACACACGGCAGTTCCTAGCACACCTAGGACACATTGGCACACAGCAGTGGCAGAAAAGAAAAATGCTGCAAGATGGAATTGTCCTTGGGACCGCCCTAACACCCCCCCCCCCCCGTTATGTTGGATCTTGAAAAGGAATCCAAAGCTTGCGAGATCCGAGATCCAACGACGTAACAATGATGTTTTGCCTCATTTTCGATTCCGATAAAGCACAAAAGACGGCTCGGTACTCGGATCCCCTAAGTTCGGGTGTGTTGGGTTCTCGAGGAACCGAGCCGGAGCATCTGTACTTTATATAGAGAATTCTTGTATTCATCAATATTGTTATACATTGGGAAGGTTTCATGATGTTTGCTTTCAGCTACAATACAGTAGAATAATTGCTGAGAACCCGGGAGCTTGCAGTTTATGAGATAAACACGATAGCTGGGAAGTTGATTATCCCATCAGCCGTGAGCCTGAGACCATGCTCGTAATTTGGTAAACAAGCTGCAGAACTCATTTGGTTTTTTTTTTGTGACAATTTATACACTTTTTGAGTCAGAATTAAAAAGCTTTGGACAAGCTTGAGATCTGCTATTTTATATCAGCAGCTGCCTCTCCAACGAGCAAATTTACCAAATAAAAGTCCCGCGGGGATAACGCTAATTAAGAAACAGGTTTCCTACCCAGCTGTTCAAAATAGTGAGAGTTAGTTTATTTTTTTTAAAAAAACAAACAAAAAAACAGGAGGCAATAAAGTGGAGTACTGCAGTCTCCAGACCTTAAAGACGCTAGGAAATATATCAGGCTGAATGACAGCAGGAATTGCTTGCTTGTATGTGATAAGGAATTAAACGGAAGAACCTTTCCATCTAAATCACTGGAAAATGTCTGTAAGCAAAAAATGAATAACAACATTTGTGCTGTGCCACACTAATAATATTTGCTAATGTCTGACCTCCAAGCTTTAATTAAGTTCTACCTTAATTATTCTTCTTTGAGCTTATAAATATTCCCTTCTCAAACTGAGAAGTGTTTTAATAAATTAAGATAGCATTCTTAATCATTTTAATTGTCTCTCTGCACCAATTTTTAATCTTAGAGAGTGTTCTATAAATCTGACTCTTTGGTTGAACGGTGCATTGTACTTGCAGATGCAACTGATTTTGCTGCATAAGAGAATTTTTTTCCTGCTTCGCGAAGGAAGATGGAATGAGACAAAACAAGTTGATATTTATAGCATAGTCCAAAAAGTAACAAATTTGACGTATGAACTTCGTTCATACGCTACGGAATTTGCTGGCGCTGTATAAATAAATGTTTTATGATGATGAGGATGTTTCATACAGAGATGCATTTGCATTAAGACTTCCTGTATCAGTTTAACAGGAGCCTGACATCATTATTCTGTGCTTTTGGGGGACACTGCTCCTTCCACTATATAACTCTCAGTCTGTGGCTTCCTGCTGTTTTGAACTGATGGAATTTTTTTTGTTGCCTGTGTGGTAGAAACCATGCTCAGGTTATCTTGTATTTTAGTAGATGACCATGGATATTTGCTGCAAGTGCAATTATTGTTGATATTAAAAGAAAAAAAATCACTATCATCGGTTGTCCTTATCTGCTTGAGTATGTATTTATCTAATACTAAAATGGTAGACGTACATTTATAGTACTTTTTAAAGTAACAAGACTGCTATCAAGAAACTAATCACGGTCTGTATTTCATCCATGTTATCCACTTTCTACTCTAAAAAGAGGATCATGCCCTCACTGCAGAGAATAGATTATATTATTAAACAGAGAAACTATGTGTCTTCTAAGCTTTAGAACTTTGTTACAATGTAACCTGATTGACTAAATCATATTTCTGCCAATTATTGCACACAGCGAGAATATAAACAAAATGTACCAGCAATTTGCATTCATTGTATCTGCTGTGTGGGGAAAATTTACAGCCGAGTACAACTTTCATTTAAGTCTATTTTGGAAAACAAAGCCACAGCTGTATGTGATCCTTAGGACCAGAAATAACTGAGTGACATGAGATATTAGAGGAAAATTACACCATGTATAGCAAAATCCTTAACAGGGACCTGTCAGATATTCCAAAGGAGCATAAGAGAGCATTTGGTATGACCTTTTTTTTAATGCACCTGAAGTGCTTTTATGCTTCATATACGCCTCTCAAACAATATATATTAAACACATGTGAGACATGTTTGAAAAATAGCTGCTTGACCCAATGAGGTATATGCGGACTAGTTTAAAATCACAAAAGTGTAAGGCAAATAATTCATATTATTAGGATGTGGGGAGATGGAGTCATAGTGGTCTGGCATGGTTAGGAACAGGAATCTAAACATTTAGCAAAGATCATGAATAAAAATAGTTATGAATGAGAACTTGCTGCAAATTAACATTATTGAGGAATGTGGCCCAAGCAAAGAGCAAAGAACAGTGAGTAACCCAGCCCAGGTGAGAGCACTGAGTAACCCGGTCCAGGTGAGAGCAGCGAGTAACCTGGTCCAGGTGAGAGCAGTGAGTAACCTGGTCCAGGTGAGAGCAGCGAGTAACCTGGTCCAGGTGAGAGCAGCGAGTAACCTGGTCCAGGTGAGAGCAGCGAGTAACCGGGCCCAGGTGAGAGCAGCGAGTAACCGGGCCCAGGTGAGAGCAGCGGGTAACCTGGCCCAGGTGAGAGCAGCGAGTAACCTGGTCCAGGTGAGAGCAGTGAGTAACCTGGTCCAGGTGAGAGCAGTGAGTAACCTGGTCCAGGTGAGAGCAGTGAGTAACCTGGTCCAGGTGAGAGCAGTGAGTAACCTGGTCCAGGTGAGAGCAGCGAGTAACCTGGTCCAGGTGAGAGCAGCGAGTAACCTGGTCCAGGTGAGAGCACTGAGTAACCTGGTCCAGGTGAGAGCAGTGAGTAACCTGGTCCAGGTGAGAGCAGTGAGTAACCTGGTCCAGGTGAGAGCAGTGAGTAACCTGGTCCAGGTGAGAGCAGTGAGTAACCTGGTCCAGGTGAGAGCAGCGAGTAACCGGGCCCAGGTGAGAGCAGTGAGTAACCTGGTCCAGGTGAGAGCAGTGAGTAACCGGGCCCAGGTGAGAGCAGTGAGTAACCGGGCCCAGGTGAGAGCAGTGAGTAACCTGGTCCAGGTGAGAGCAGTGAGTAACCAAGCCCAGGTGAGAGCAGCGAGTAACCGGGCCCAGGTGAGAGCAGCGAGTAACCGGGCCCAGGTGAGAGCAGCGAGTAACCGGGCCCAGGTGAGAGCAGCGAGTAACCGGGCCCAGGTGAGAGCAGCGAGTAACCTGTTCCAGGTGAGAGCAGTGAGGCCATAAACGTGGGAAATGTTTGTTAGCATTTGTTTTCATAGTGGGAAACACATTTGCTATTAGACCTGATATAATACAGCAGCCATAATATTTCTTCACGTGTGCATAAATTATATTTAAGATATGCACACAAAATTCTATAATATATGAATATATCAATGAAGAAAGCACCTACCAGCTTCAGAGGTGAATTCACAATCATCCAATCAGAATTGACCATCATCATCATGATCATCAGTGTGCATTTACACCACCCGCTAGTAAGTGCAAAATCACAGCTCCATAGGAGTATATGTGCGGATTTTAAGATATGCAAACCGGTGTATATCCAACTCCACATCAGGCCCTGAACTTATATTTAGTGTGCGATTTTTACTAGTGTTTGAAATGCCATTGTATATGTAGCCTAAGAGTAAAAAAATTGCAATTTACCACATTATTATTTTGTAAAACAGTTTTATACACCATGTAAAATGTCTACTATGGAGGACTTTTCATGAAAAACCTTATCTGTATAGTCAAATAAAATGTTAGTTTGAGAAAAAAATCTTCAGACATACCCTAAAAAAAAACTACTGTACAGCAATATAGCAATAGAACATACTGTATCTGGGCAATAATCGGGCAAATGGGCCCACTGAAATGCATTAAGGAATGAGGGGACAGTGAAAAATGTTTCAGGAAAACATATATTCAGTAAACGTGAATTAAAATAGGTATTTGACTGCATATGGCAAGTAGGCAAAGCAAAATTGAGCTCTGTGTGTCAGGTTTTCTTTTAATTTGCTGAATTTGTTGGTGGTTGATGGTTGCATCGGAAGCCATACAGAGGGTCCACAGCGGTAAATATTATTCTGAGTTGTAAAACTATTACCATATGGTCAGATTATTCCATTATACGGGAAAGCTACAAATGAAAAATGTTTAAGACTAAGTAAAAGCACTAGAAATATAATATGAATAATGATCTAGATATGACCTGTAAGACAGCTAAGGAACAAGACAGAAATATATGTAATAAGCAGTATGGTAAAATGATAAAAATAAAGATACAGATGATTAAGTTTATATTTGAATAATTCCACTAATTTGGTTAAAATGTCTATCTATATCTATTGGAGAACCATGCAAAATGATCTCCACCTTTCCCTACTCTTACATTATTGTAATTGTTGCTAGAAGTGAGGTTTTTATTTTTGTAAGAAGAACTAAGAAGAAGAAAATCAATATTTTTATGGAAATCCCTTAGAACTGCAGGGTCCCGTCCTCAAGATCAATGTCGTGAATGAGATATTTTCTCTCTCCCGGTATGTTCCAATTGCAACAACAGAATTATGATCGGAGTGACACCGAGCCCTGTTATCAAAGGAAGTTGATTGGACGCCTGTCTTGGCTTGTCCAATATCTGCTGTTTTGTCAAAGGAGATGAAACATAAAACAGAGGTCAAGGCTGTAGCATCAGTTCCTAGGACAGAGCGTGAAGAGGAACGATAATCGGTGCAAAGCTGTAGCCACTATGGGGCCCAGAAGAGGTAGGATAGCCCAGGCAATGCTGGGTTGCCCTTCTAGACCAAGGCCCCTGCACCCACCAAAACTCTCTTCTGACTGATCATGCTCAGTAGATTCGCCTCGTTCTGATATGTGTGCAGCGGTCCCGGGAGCCTAGAGCAGCATTGCCGGACACTTTTCCAAATTTTGCTCTGGGGCCCGTCGACCTACTGTTTGACAACTAGATCAGACTATTGACAAATAATGTCAACCCCATCCATGGCCTGTTGAGCTAAATAAAGTGACAACAGAGGCAGATGACAATGTTTCATCAGTTGGAGACCACAAGGCTCAGTCCTAGGTCCTCTGCTATTCTCTATCTACACCACTTCTCTTGGAAAACTAATAAGCTCCTTTGGATTTCAGTATCATGTCTATGCGGATGATACCCAAATCTATCTATCCTCTCCTGATCTTTCACCATCTGTGTTGTCTCACGTTACTAACTGTCTTTCTGCCATTTCATCTTGGATGTCTTCTCGCCAACTCAAACTCAATCTTTCAAAAGCTGAATTAATAATATTCCCACCCAAAAACAGAAGCTTCCTGCCTGACATTTCTATTTCTGTTGATAACATGACCATAAATCCCACCCCGCAAGCTCGCTGCCTAGGTGTAATCCTTGACTCACAACTGTCATTTATTCCCCACATCAGCTCTATATCTAAATCATGTTACATACATCTAAAGAACATTTCCATAATGCGCACATATCTCACACAAGACACCGCAAAAACCTTAATTCATGCACTCCTCATCTCCCGCATCGACTTCCCAAAGTCAGACATGAACCCCTACAATCTATTTTGGACGCAGCGGCTAGATTGATTTTCCTTGCAAACTGTTCTTCCTCTGCTGAGTCACTCTGTCAGTCTCTATATTGGTTGCCTGTATTTCAATGAATCCAAAATAAAATTCTTCTACTAACCTACAAGGCCATCAACAAAATTGCACTGACATCCATCTCTTCACTTGTCTCAAAATATCTCCCAACTCGACACCTCCATTCTGCACAAGATCTGCGTCTCTCTTCCACTCTCATCTCATCCTTCCATTCTCGGTTACAGGACTTTTTTTGGGCTGCACCCAATTTGTGGAATTCACTCCCTCGCACAGTAAGACTTTCCTCTAGTCTTCAAATCTTCAAGCGTTCACTGAAAACCCACCTCTTCAGACAAGTTTATGATATTCCTCAACCACCATCTTAATCTCCCTAGATTACCCTATTACCACCCTCTACACAGCTAACACAAGACAACAACCCTCTGACCAACATTGCTACACACACAGCCCACTCAATACTTTTACCTTTGCATTCTAGCTGGTCCAGTGTGCAATATGATGTAGCACTTACCCTTGTGTTTCAAACTCCCATTGTCCCATAGATTGTAAGCTTGCGAGCAGGGTTCTCTTACCTCTCTCTGTCTGTATGTATTACCCAGTATTGTTTTATCAATGTTTGTTCCCAATTGTAAAGCGCATCGGAATTTGCTGGCGCTATATAAATAAATGTTGTTGATGATGATGATGATATTATAGACAGAGCAGGGAAGTAAAAATACTTTTCTGAGTGATTTTACAGTGTAATTGACGTAATTTCACTCACTCGCCATAACACAGATTTGCGGAGCTTCAGAAGAATCTGATAATAGGCACATTTTCACCCTAAAACAACCTCACTTGTTTGCATTTGCATTTTGCTATATTCCTGCAGACTTTCTTCGAGCACCACAAAAATATGCAAAATAGCTCTGTTACTTGTGAATTTGTTCTGACAGGGTCTTTGTAAGCGATTTTGCTTGCCGGGATGTTGCATGGCAGAATGAATACATTTCCACGGTTTACTAGCTTGTAAAGAGAATATATTGCAAAAAAAAAGTATATACTGAGTCTACAACAAAATATCCTAAACTTCACTGCTGTTTATTGGGATAAATAATTCCTAAGGCAAAAAAATAAAGAATTGAGTTCACTGCTGTCAAAAACAAAGGACAACAGTCCATGACCAAGCACTCAAATTCATGATCTCTTTATACCATAAATGTAGCAAGTACAGAAAAGGGTTATTACATGATCTTAGATTTGGAAATAGGATTTTTTATTTTACTTATCTATAATACATTTGGAAGAGTTAAGCTTTTATACTTTTAGGAGGTCTTCATGAGACCCTATTGGAGAAATTCAGTGACAAAAACATTTGCAATAGCAATGCTGTTATTGTGTGTTTACATAAGCATGCCCTTAAGCTATTGTAGTTTAATAGACCTGTGGCTTCATTAGTGACCTGTAACTCAAGGCTTTTTAACTGCTTAAGGTGAAATCCATCTGGTTGGCAATTTACATATTTCCAACCACAAGATGACAGTCAAATGACTTCTTCACTGGTCCATTGGTAATGTCATCAGTGAACTGGCCAATAGGAAGATTAAGCTGGCCCCATGTATGTTGGCTTACTCTTTGGAGAAGGGGCATCAAGCTTTCTGTCTTTATACCTTGTAATTACAGGTGTCTGGATTAAGGCATTGTGTGACATAGATGGGACGGGCTACAGCCTAACAAGATGTCAACTGTAGTTCTGAGTGTTTACAGATAAACTGTTATTGTTTCTTTTGTGTCATTGCTAAGAGTGTATCATGTATTGTACCTGTGTGGTTTGTGGGATGGTTGGCAACAAGTTGCGATAAGTAGGAACTCTCCTAAAAACTGTTCTGATCAGGAGCTATGTTGTGTATTGATCAGATGGTGTTTTACATTGTATACTTATCCAACTAACCTGCATTGTATTTAGTTCTGATCAGGAGCCATCATCATCATCACCATTTATTTATATAGCGCCACTGATTCCGCAGCACTGCACAGAGAACTCGCTCACACCAGTCCCTACCCCATTGGAGCTTACACAGTCTAAATTCCCTAATATACACACACACAGACTAGGGTCAATTTTGATAGCAGCCATTTAACCTACCAGTATGTTTTTGGAGTGTGGGAGGAAACCGGAGCACCTGGAGGAAACCCACGCAAACACGGGGAGAACATACAAACTCCACACAGATAAGGCTATGGTTGGGAATTGAACTCATGACCCAAGTGCTGTGAGGCAGAAGTGCTAATCACTGAGCCACCGTGCTGTCCACAGCTATGTTGTGTATTGATCAGATGGTGTTTTACATTGTATACTTATTCAACTAACCTGCATTGTATACAGTTCTGATTAGAGGTTACATTATATATTGATTTGAAGGGGTTGCATTGTATAATTATCAGGCTAGCCTGCATTGTATACTGCTCCGGCCGTGTTTGCTATCTGATACTGCAGTTTTTCTTGAATTTACCTTGCCGTTTATATATATAATCTAAGAGGAATTGTTCCATGATTTCAGCCTAATATGACTACTAATAGCACCGATCTAAGAAACCAATTTAGGCTGTAGCACAGAAAATAAGCATTAATTAGTTGCTAGTGGCTTAAAACTTGAAATTCCCCTAGAGTCAGACGTGTGAGTAACGGGAAAAGTGTCTACACCCCAGAGTCCAATTGTGACTGTTACATTATTAGTTTGTTTGGTTACTCATATTGCTATTCAATATATATTATTTTGTTCTGGAGATGATGTAATTTGATTATATTGCCCAAGGTATGAAATTTCACACTGAAAATAAATTTGATTCCTTCTGAAAAAAGACAAGATTTTGTTCAGTGCCTTTTAAATATAATTGTTGTGCACAAATATCCTCTAACGTGGTGGTTTTATGCATGTGTGATTTATTTATATTTTTATGCAAAATATAATTTGGGCAATTAAATTAATATGTACAAATATCCATGGCTCAGGCAATTTTTACAGTGGAAATTAACCAAAGCAATATATTTTTAATATGCTGCAATGGAGAGTGAATTGGGATATCTTCCCTTCTTTGGGTTGGCAAAGTAGGTTTATTTATAATAATTGATAAGTTGCTCACTTGATGCTGCCACATTACAAAAAAATTGCTTACTGGTCATAGTTCACTCAGGGTCAAGTAAATGGGTAATCCATAGAGCAGTCCTATTTGCGAGAGATCAGCACGGCAGCTTCCAGTCAAATGGACAGAATCTAAAAAGCAAACTTATAATTTTCCAAGGCATAAATAGAGTATTATACATTAGTTTCTTCCTTGAAGTTTCAAAATATATTACATTTCTTCATTGGTTCCATATTTGTGTGATTCTGTCACTTACATGAGCTTGCGCCTGACATGGGAAGGTGGTGTAGTCCGTGTACAGTAAGCGCGTATAAGCGGAATTGAGAACGGACGGAGATCAGGAGAATTATATATGACTGAGACAGACGCATTATCTGTGGGTCGTCAGACAGTATCTGGCACTAGTGAACCACTTATCATTGGCTGTTTGCGCTTGTAGTTTTGAAGCTAACTGGTGCTTTCTTTGTGGCTTGGTCTTATAGAAGGCTTTTGTGTGCGTAGTCAAATAAACCTTGTTTTGTACTTGAGACGACGAGTCAGGGCCGGATTTACCACTAGGCAACCTAGGCAATTGCCTAGGGCCCAGCAGTCCCCAGAGGGCACTCCCACGGCCGGCGAGGTGTCCACCCTTTAAAAATGGGCTGCTACTTATGGGCCAGTGCTATATGCTTGCCCCCCTGGGCTAAAGTCTGCCAGACAGCCCCTGAATAGGGGTATATGTTATGCTAAAAAACCATAGTGCTATGGATTTTTTTTAGGGAGGGGGCCCCAATCCAGTATCTTGCCTAGGGCCCCATGAGGTCTAAATCCGGCTCTGCGACGAGTGGTTTCTCTTGGTTTAGAGAGGTTTTTTTTAAGTCTTCTTGGTGCCTAGTAGTGAATGAGTTTGTTACAGATGAAACAAATGTATAAATAGATGGGCGCGAGTGGGACGTAAGTGTCTGTAATGAATGCCTGGCGTAAACCTGCATATACCGCCGCTGCTGACCTACATGGATCTTAAAATGCGTACGACAAAGCTTTTGAACGCAAATACGCTATTTTTACCTCCGTCTTTTTTTTAAAAAACTCTGCATCCCTCCCAAAGACTGTAGAGATTGGTGATCTGAGTGACACAAGATTTGAGTATAAAGTCTAGTCAATCCTTTTAGTTGCATTGGTGTATCATCACTGTTTAAATGATCCAAATTAAATGTTATGCAAACTAATTGATACAGTTTTTTGTAATTATCAATTTGAGAAGGTTCTACCCTAAATCTTTAATGACGTCTGGGGGTTACACATTCCACTGTAGTAGGGGGATATTCATCATCATCATCACCATTTATTTATATAGCGCCACTAATTCCGCAGCGCTGTACAGAGAACTCGCTCACATCAGTCCCTGCCCCATTGGAGCTTACACTCTAAATTCCATAACATACACACACACAGACAGATAGACTAGGGTCAATTTAATAGCAGCCAATTAACCTACTAGTATGTTTTTGGAGTGTGGGAGGAAACCGGAGTACCCAGAGGAAACCCACGCAAACATGGAGAGAACATATAAACTCCACACAGATAAGGTCATGGTCGGGAATCGTACTCATGACCCCAGCGCTATGAATGGAATTTTAAATATTGAAAGGAGACTCCTCTATATTCCCTTCTCGTCTCCACATAAACCTCTGGGTACTCTTCATCCTCCACTTAAGGAGTGGAGTGTGACACAGGTGGAAGAGGGGAGTAACAAGGATGCTTAGGAACACAGAAGCTGTCAGTAATCTATGTCAGTACAAGATAAATTAGTTAAAAATCAAATACAGCATCAAAGATCAAAGATAATGGTTATTAGACGTCAGGGCGGACACCAGGGTAGGAGGTTGGAGATAGAAAAGGGTCAGTACACAGCAGAGACTGGCAAATTTTAGCTGGGCGGGGGGGGGGGGGGGGGGTACCGGGATCAGCAGCCTATTAGGATCATCTTAAATGAAAAAAAAAATACAGGTAGCCCAGTGAGCCAGCCCAAGGTAGCCCACCAGTCTCCCCCCCTGCCCCCCAGCCCAGTCGACTCCTGGTGCTCAGAGTAACAACATTCCAAATATGGATGGTAAAGACTCTATTGTGAAATTTGTCTCATACTGCTCAATGTGACTCATAAATTAGACCTCCAGGCTATATATGAAGAATTGAAGAATAAATTGGTAATCGAGACATATTGTATCAGTGTGTAATGTGTGAGGAAATGAAGCAGGGAATCTGCAAGGAAGCTTTGTCCATCTGTAGCACCAGGTACACATAGAAAATCTATAATGAGGAATTAGAGTACGAAGATTTTGCCCACGTTTGTCTAACAGAGCATCAACCACAGCAGCGATATATGTTCTCATTTCTCTGTCCATTGTCTTCATTCTCCATAATGTCAATATGCATTTGCTCTCCATGCAGTGTACGGATCAATGATCTGTTTCACGCTACATCTGCAATTAGTTCAATGCTGGGTAAATGGATCTGAGCTCAGACACAGCTAAAAACACCTTGAAGGTCCTCATGTCTGCAAGTCCTCAAATATCTACTTTATAGCATCTCATAAAGCATGTTCTGGTTGTTAACGATGGAATGCAAAATGTGTAACACTGCTGTTTCTGTGAAACTATTATTATTATTATCCTAAGAGGTAAAGTTACGGTGCAGTTGATAAGACAGCTGATAGAACTCTATAATATACAACATAACATATCTGGTAGATGTATCAAACCTTCCAAAAAGGAAAAGTGGAGATGTTGCCCATGGCAACCAATCAGATTCTATTATTTTCTAGAATGTAGCAGATAAATGATAGCTACAATCTGATTGGTTGCCCTGGGCAACAACTCCACTATTCCTTTTTAGAAGGTTTTGATACATCTACCCTATAATGTCTAATGAAAAATATGTATCAAATGTATTCTTCTTTTGAATAATTATAAGATGATCGGAAGTGTTTTGATAATTGAGATTAAGTTGCACAGATGTTGCAAAAGATGACTGGAAAATCCCAGTACACTGTTCTGAAATAAAAGCATTGCTTATTAGACCCACCTTTGGTAACTTATGATCGTAAGAAAAATGTCATAATTGTGTAGTTTGTAATATCAAAATGCATTGGTAGATTAACACAATAGTACAGGCCAGGTGGATCTTGAACCCAGCAAATGAACCAAACCCATCTGATAATGCCAAATAAAGGTATTTTGTGCAGTGAAAAAAACTCCACCCTGCAAAACAGACAAATTGAAGATTGCATTATTTTCATCCTCTACATACAGCATTGATTTAGAAACACCAGCACGTGCATAGTTGCAAACTAAATACTTCTGCATCAGGAACAGCCATATCCACCTCACATACAACATATGATAAGTTCTCAAAGTGTAAAAGCTTCTTGATGGGTTATACTGAGAGAATGACATCCCATGTCCTGGACGTTGCACGTTCATTCTACTTCCCGAGAAACTGTCTGTGACATAATAAAACTGTAGGAAGTCTGTCAGCTTGCAGCTCATGTGTTATAAATAATGACATGCAATCAGTGTCACAGTGCTTCAGCCCACAAGACAGCCCACACCCACAGGTTAGTGAGGTTTAATGCAATCTAGCTGTAATGACAAATCAGAGAACGAGGGGCAACATTTTATAGATGTTGGGATTTTTTTTCAATTATGTGTTATAAATGGAAATTACATTGCAATTCTTCTCAGACTGTACATTATGAACATTTAATAAAAACTGCATGATATATAAGCATTGTTCTATGACACTGCAATGTTGTTGCTGTATATTGCAGTTTTTTCCATATGATTTGGTCAAACATTGTTGTTGTTTAATTGTTTCATTTAATTTAACACTAAAAGACATTTCTAGAAAGTAATTTCACAAGCATAGTGTACACACCTAGGGGTAGATTTACTAAGCTGCAGGTTTGAAAAAGTGGAAATGTTGCTTATAGCAACCAATCAGATTCTAGCTGTCATTTTGTAGAATGCACTAAATAAATGAAAGCTAGAATCTGATTGGTTGCTATAGGAAATATCTCCACTTTTCCAAACCCGCAGTTTAGTAAATCTAGCCCCAAGGGAATATACATAGAGAGTCTTGTGAGTCACAATGAAATAAAACAGACCTGAAGAAAAACAAAATAAGAGCAATGTGAAATTACAAATCTCACATAAACTGTGAAATATAATTAGATCCCCAGAGCCTGGACACCTCATCCTGGAAGTAAATGCAAATATCTTAGAAGTAAATTAATTAAAAACACTAAACAACCAAAAATATGACACTTTAATCTGGGAATTTAAATATACATGTACTAATACTGTCTGCAAATGAGACAATCAGCTATTTATTTGCACTACAACACGAAAAGGAAACTAATTCGGTACAATTCAGTAACTAGATAATTGTTATGTTTTTACTATTATCCTAAATGATTAATCTGCACACATGAAAATCACAGGAGAACATAAATCACTCCGCAGACATGTAATTATTGAGCAAAATAATTGAAAACAGGATTTGTTCCTGTAAATGTGCATTGCACTCATATGAAAATTCAATTTGCAATATATCTCAGAAGATAGACCGTTTCTGCAGGTTTTAATGTCCTCTCCCAAAGAGGTGCTTGAAAAGGGAATTTTGTTCTTCAAAATGTAAAAAAAACTTAAGGGTGCGCTCCATGTTTGTGTTCATTTCATCGTGAGAGTAGTTTTCCTGCTGTCCGCCGCTGCGGAGCACTGTGATGCCTAACAATTTAATGATTATAATATACTAATAAGCAGTTGAGAATGAGAATATATAGTTTTGCATTTCTTATTTGTGTATTATTACTTGGGAGTGATGTTTAAAAATCCCCATGCTGATCTGAACAGCCTACCCAAACCAGTACAAAATAGAACGTCTGTAGGTGGAATTTCTGTGTCAGTACAAACCCTTATCCCAGTGGGGTTGCCGTGCTGTGTAAATTTGATTATCTAGAATTCTATTCTCCTCAATAGGAGTTTAAACATCTTCTAAATTCTTGTTTGTTTTAGTGACACAGTAGATGCATATAGCTCTGCATATAGGATAAAATACGATATGTTTCTGTGCTATTTTTTTTTTATGAGTAAGTTGCTCACGTTCTGCCTCAGGTCCACAGTGTAGCCTTATCATCATCATCATCATCAGTTATTTATATAGCGCCACTAATTCTGCAGCGCTGTACAGATAACTCGCTCACATCAGTCCCTGCCCCATTGGGACTTAGTCTAAATTCCTGAACGCACAGAGACAGACACGGACTAGGGTCAATTTTGTTAGCAGCAAATTAACCTACCAGTATGTTTTTTTTGGAGTGTGGGAGGAAACCGGAGCACCAGGAGGAAACCCAAGTATATACAAGTATATATCTATGTTAGTATATAATCCCCAATATCTGGTTTTATTTGCCTGGTTTACTGACACAGAGCTAATTCAACAGTATGATATTATAATATTAATATACTCTGTTGTAAACTTTCTATTTTCATTCTTCACCTCCTGCTTGTCCAAATGCCCCCAGTGTAGAAGTGGGCAGCGATAGAACAACCCGTAGCCAATTAGAATTTCCACTGCAGCACAAAGTATTTAAGAAAGCAACTGTGCTAACCTTGTTTGTTTTCTCATAAGTTATTATTAAGTGTGCAGCTAAATTTAAGGCAATGTAATGGTAGAGGACCAAAGCTAAAAACATTGCAATTGGCCCATCCAACCAGATCCCTCGCAATTCATCATCATCATCATCATCATCATTACCACCAGTTATTTATAACAGGCAGTATGTATTTTATCTAATAATCTTGGACATTGTTTGGCCGCTGCTCACCAGTCATTTTCTGTTTTCCAGGTAGTTTACAAGTCATATATAAACTTAGCAAAGAAGGAAAGTATGTGTTCACAATCGACTCAGAAAGACTGGACAACCGGAGATTACATAATGTCAAGATCAGTAGAGAAGGAAAAGAGTTAATTATCCAGGTAACAATAAATATATATATATATATTTTATGTGCTAATGTGTTTTTCGGATTTATTTATTTTTATACATTACATACTATATTTCAAAATATGAATTATGATTTCCTAAATTTCTTCTTCAAGAAACACTGACTTTTTAATTATTTCTCTTTTAAAAATAAAACTTTCTACTCCATTTCCTACATAGCAATGGTGCAATACAAAAGAGCAGACAGATTCAGCATCTTTTCTAGTAGTGTAAAGAGAATGATGTTTCCTCTCACTGTGTTATAGAAAGATCATAGAATAGGTCATCACAACAGTCTTTTCTGTTTTTAACATACAGCTATCCGGACAAATCCATAATGGATGTTTTAAAGTCACCAATACAGTTTTATGTGGGGATGAATGATAGATGCACATCTTCTAAAACCAGTTACTAATAGCATAATTGGAGATCTGTCTTAATGATTAGCTAGAGACAAATCAATAGAACAGTTAAAATAATGTTCAGCTTGTTTTGAGCTATTTTAACTTGAGTAAGACCAGAAAATGTAGTATAGCAATTGGTTCCAAAATAATTATCTGTTTGGGATAATTGTGACTTCACCTGCCCTTCCCCCTCTGTTACTATGCTGGTATCCTCTGGTACATATTATATTCATCAGCCTCTTCTCATTGGCTGGAGACATCCTAGATGTCTGGTATACATTAGTTTAAAGTCGTTACAAACATGATAAGCCTTATCTTGTTTAATGACATAAACATATTTATCATGTATCATTATATGAAATGCCCTTATTAGATAAACCACTTTTGCCCAATGGATTTTTATAGATATCCACACGTCAGAGGAAATTGGAGGACACAGGCTGTTGTGCAAGTTGATATTAACAGACTTTGGTTGCCAATAACAGTTAGGGAGACTAGTGATTTATATTGTGTGTTTTTGTGTTTGTTTTTACTTTTAAAAATAAAATACTCCTGAAATGCCTTTAAAACATGGCATGCTACTACTGCAGCATGGGTCAGTTCTTTATTCTTTGCCCCTCAGGTTGTAAATTGCCTTTTCGGCATGGCAGCACCAGTAGATCATGTAAAATCTACTATCATCGAACTTTTATGTAGCTAATAGGTGCATTTCAAACACAATTTGTTAGTGCGAAAAGTTGAGACCTAGGATCTCATATTACTCAATACTATTTTAACTAGGGGAGCAATTAATATTAACAATATAAATTAATAAAGAAATAATAAATCAGATAAGGTAGAAAGAAATAAAACTTATATTTTTGGGCCCAAGATCTTGCAAATCACATGAAGACCACCGGCTCAGTGATTAAGACCAGAAAGTGTAAAATTTGCTCCGTTATTAAGGAGTTAAAACACTAATGAAAATGTCTACTAGAGATACTTCCAACTTTTTAAAATGTTTTGTATGATTATTTGTTAACTTGTTCTTCTTTAAAAAACATCACAGCATACTATTAACCCCAATAGACTACTTTGGTATAGTTTTGAAAAGCCATAAAAATGTGTGAGCTTTTTACATTTTGGAACTTACACTCATAAAAATGTCAGTAGGCTGAATTTGTTTTATTGTAAGTGTTTTTCAATAATATAATATATTTATATTGTAGCAAAAAAAGTTTTGATAATACATGTCCCTGTCTCCCACAAGTGTAATTTTAATATACTGTGTTTTCTTATAAGTATGCAATTTATACATATTGCAAGTGACACTTGCAATAAAAAGTATGTATGTTTAAATGATTTACTTTAAATTGTATTATGTGTTTTGTATTTCAAATTATGGAAAAGTGATATATAATTATTTACTTTTATTAAAGCTGTTCACATGGACTGTTTGATGTGCTATATATTTGTCACATTCTTGCATTCAAAATATTAAAATACTGATTTTAATTTTAGATTGACAAGATAATTAAACAACGGCATAATTTTTCATCAGACATCTATTTGAAAGCGATCAAATCATTGACGTTGGGGAAGATTATAGGTAGGTCTCAATTCAGATACATTTAATTCTATTTGACTTACTGAGTGAAGAACACTTATAGGGTAACTCCACTTTAAAATGATGTTGGCTACTTAAAATCATTATACTGGTCAATACATTTTACTGGGATAGCTGCTGATATTTGAGATAGGTCACCTGTCTGAAATTCCCTGTTGAAATAATTTTTGCTGGTTTAACAGTTAGGTCATGAATACGTGACCTTCCTTAGCAACACCTGTAACAATGGAGACTGCACCTCTTGTTTCTATGGTTACAGATGCTACTAAGGAAGGTCAGGTGTTCACAAATTATGTATCAAATATTACAGATGAGTGTGTTTTTGAGGGTTCAATTGCCAATTTTTGGCAGAAGGTTGCATTCATTTATAATACTTTGATTAATAATTTAAATTAGGCAACATAATTTCTAGTGGAGTTACACTCACATAGTGCAGGCAGATGTTTTATGACCTGGACCAATATTCAAGGTGTCTCATACCTTAGTAATGTAATTAGCTCCTAGATTATTGATATTTTGAATATTAGTTCATTGCACAAGCTGACTGCCTTTACTCTGTGTAGGTGATAAGTACTATGGAATACATTTCTTTCCTGCGTAGTTATATGGAGAAGAGTACATTTGGATATCTCCATTATTCTAACATTGATATCTCATGTGATTAAGTGGCTTCTTAAATATAACATAATTATGAATTATATAGTGCTCATTGATTAAAATGACAAAGTTGAGCAATATAAATTGTGATGTGCCGAATGTCCCAGTGACAGTTATTTATCAATACTTCAATCATTTCTACATCGAGCTGACATAATAGGACCATCACCCATCCAAGGAAATATTTCCATTTCTTCAAATCCATGTAATTGTCTAATTTCTGTAATATTTGACCACATAATTTTAGTAGTCCATTTACTTTGTAAGATATGACCGTTGCCATTATCCTATAATTAATGTAATTAATGAACAGTATTAGTATGTGCATCAATCAGTGTAATTAATGTTTGTAAACTACTATAGATACATATCTATTGAAGGGGGACAGTTGTCTCTTCTCACCAGTGTATTAGTTGGGTGAGGATCCCTCTCCTGGACCTCTCACTGTTACCAAAACTAGTGGAACTGTAACATGTTATTGAGTACTCCAGGCTCTGTAGACTAGGCCTGGTCTGCAAGTAAAAAAATTCAGATGTTGACTGGAATAAATGAACAGTTCGGTATCGTCACTATACAGCTCACTTCAAATTTGAATATTTTTCTGGGGACTCAACAACTCTCCAAAGAAGTAAGAAATGTGGTAATTTCAGGGGCATTTATTAAGGTAAACATATAGGGCCTGAGTCATTAAGGAGAGCAAAGCAAAAAAAAGGAGTAACTTTGCACCTGGGCAAAACCATGTTGCATTGGAGGGGGAGGTAAATTTAAAATGTGAGGACAGATTTATAGTTGGGGTAGGGCATGTCCTAGATCAACTTTATATTTCAGTGTAAAAATAAAGTTATCAAGTATTTGTGGGCATGAAAAAACAGCCAGTATTTGTTATGTGCAAAATTAAAAACTAATTTTCACCCCTTACATACATGCGTTTATCTGTAAAAACTGGCGGAAACGTGGGTATAGTTTTTCACTTATGAGATCTTCTATCATCAACATAATTTATTTATATAGCGCTACTAATTCCGCAGCGCTGTACAGAGAACTCACTCACATCAGTCCCTGCCCCATTGGAGCTTACGGTCAAAATTCCCTAACATACACAGACTGACAGAAACACAGACTGTGGTCAATTTGATAGCTGCCAATTAACCTACCAGTATGTTTTTAGATTGTGGGAGGAAACCGGAGCACCCGGAGGAATCCCACGAAAACACAGGGAGAACATACAAACTCCACACAGATAAGGCCATGGTTGGGAATTGAACTCATGACCCCAGTGCTGTGAGGCAGAAGTGCTAATCACTGAGCCACCGTGCTGCCCCCTTTTATGTAATAAGCATATGTTCTAAAAGGTCACAAAGTATTTAATAAGAAAATGTCCAGTTTTCTTTATAATGGGTGCTGAAAGATCTCCCCTTAGGTCTGTTAGCGTCCCTTCAGCTGTCAGAAAGTGACATGATGCAGAGAATCTGATATAGAGCAAAAAGCTAAAATAATAAAGCAAAACAAGCCACTTAGGACTGCTATGATGTCAAGGTTGTGACATTTCTGTTACCTAGGAGACTGCAAGAAAATCAAACTTTAGATTTACACTGCCCCAGAGTAATGCAAAATGGAGAAGCTTCACCCTCCTATACAATGCATGTTATTCCTAAAGCAGAGATAGGTAGACTGCACTACAACTCCCAGCATGTCTTACCAGTCAGAATCATAGGTCTCATTGGCATTTTCTTTTTATTCTCAAATGCGTAACAACCTGTGAAATGTTGAGCTGGCGGGTAAGACAAGGAGAGATGCAGTGGCTCAATGGGGAGGACCACGGAGGAGGAACGGATGGAAGTGAAATCATTTTAAAACCTCATCGCAGCTGCCCCATCGCAGTCCTCTGGGAATTATTACAGAGCAACATAAAAAGACTAAACATTTCCTACTGTATATTTCCAATAATTGCTTCATTTTTTAAATCTTGCTTGTACGTTGCACATTTACTGAAGGGATTAAATACCTAATATATTTCAATTTAGGGTAATTAGTTTTTCATTAGAAATTTCTATACTCTGTTAAGCTCCCTAACATGCGCGACTTTCGGGAAAAAACCAAGAACATTAAATTAATTGCAGTTATCAATAGAGAGTAATTCAAATTGTCCTGGTCCCCAAAGAGATTTTATTCTAAACTTAGCTATAGATAATTTAGCTTGTACGCTGCGTAAAGTGGGGGATAAAGGTAGGGCGACAAAAGTAATTATAAAACAAATCAATTGAAAGTCGATACCCAGTAGAAGTGAAAACACACGATAAAGTATGTTAGGTTTAATTAATATGAACATAACATTGATAGAGGCTGTGTTTTGCTGCAGTGCTAATTTGCACCATGCAAAAAAACATATGGTGGCATAGAAAGTGACAACGGTGAGACTTGTGCCGTAAGCAGACACTGTAAATTAATTCAAGGAAGTGTGGAAAGTGGGTGTTAATGTAAAGAGTTATACATGCAACAGATACTAACTATATAAAATATGGCGCTATGTTGACGTGTTTAAAGAGTAGCGTATTTTATATTGTACTCGGTATCAATGGAAATAAAGAGACATTTTAAGTGGCATTAACCGCAAACTATTATTACTGTTTATATAGCACTGACATATTATGCAGCGCTGTACAGAGATTATTTGTCATTCATATTAGTCCCTGTCCCATTGGAGCTTACAGTCTAAATTCCCTACAGACTAAAAAAAAAAAGAGTATCTCTTAGTTCCTGGAAACACCTTTTATCCATAACAACAAAATATCCTAGGGACTAATTGTTTTCTTAAAAAAAGATCTGTTTACAAAAACGAAGCAATTTTTAAGGGCTGTCTGAGTCTTCCTTGTTTG
Organism: Mixophyes fleayi; assembly: GCF_038048845.1. Classification (NCBI taxonomy): domain Eukaryota; kingdom Metazoa; phylum Chordata; class Amphibia; order Anura; family Limnodynastidae; genus Mixophyes; species Mixophyes fleayi. The sequence continues at coordinate 149,398,345 of NC_134408.1, read as the reverse complement.
GTCATAAACTATTTAAACTGCCGAATGGAAACGCCGCCTTTTATAATAGTATTTACTTATTGATTAGCCTACAACTGTACTGGAAGAAGAATTCCGTTTACAGAGGAGAAAGACCTCAGGCATGAAATGTATCTGCATCCAGCCTAGAACATCTACACATGTTACAGGAGATTAACACATTTTAGAAGACACTCTATGGAAATAGCTGCAAGTTCGTTCCTGAGACTGACAGGAACATTGCTGCTCTTAACAGCTAGGGAAGGAAATGCATTATATAAAGGGACAACTGCAACATGGAAATATCTGTCCTTCAAAGAGGTCTTTCCACTTTTTTTGCCTTTGCACTCCATGTCCAAAATAACATATTTAATATAAGACATTAGCCTCATAGACCGCAGCCTATACTTATAGCCTTTGATGGAATTCCAGAGATCCAGGTTTCTTGTGATCCTCTAACACCAGATTGCAAAGCAGTATACTATGATTATAGTTATTATGGAGCTCATGTAGAGTTGGATGCATGTCTGATTTTTCTGCATCCAATAGTAAAATACAGATCTCTGTATTGTGTGTATGCACACCAAAATGCGTCCGCATATATACATATGCAGAATTTGTTGCATCTTACACTTCCAACTCCTACCGACTGTAGGGGTGAAAAGGGAGATGGCAGGGCAGAGTGATAGTGGGCTGAGTGAATGTAGTGCAGGAAGGGTGTTATTGAGCCTAGTAGACCTGGGCGCAGATGCATATACACCCTTCAGAAGTAGTATCTCCTGTGGGGGCTGGAGGGCTGGGATGATGGCCATCAACAGCACTAGCTTGCCACTTCTGTTTGGCTGATGGTGTCATAACACCTCCCACTGATAGAACTTCCATTCGCTAGTATGGCAGCTATATAATATCAGTTTGCGACTTCCCATTTATGTTGCGGCAGGAAAGAAGATTCTCTTTTGATTTTTTTGTGAGACCTGACGGATATGCTATTGATGTACAGTTGGATATGCACGTAAATGCGCTTTTTCATGTGTACATTGTTTCCTGCTAACATTTAGGGCCCAAATGTGTTCAACTCAAAGTTAGCCCCTACACGAATTGTCCTGTACTGTGCTCTTGTACTATATGGTGTTATAATACATTATAGGAGTAGGAGGAGGAGAAGCCAGACTAGTGGAACCCCCCAAAGACTGTACACATAACAGTTGCTAGCCAGGACTCGGAGCAGTTCAGCCAGATCAGTCGGCAAAATAGGATCTATCTTGAAGGTTTTCATAAAATTGCACAAATAAAGTAATAAAGTTGCCCGGACCATTAACTGCCTTCTATGTTCTTACAAAGATGAATCCTGAAAACACATCCAGTTGAGTATAACTGCGGAGAGTTGTACGAATCTATCATCTACTGACAAAGGGCAGGACAGGTCCCTCTTGTGTGGGTAGAGTGGGGGCTTTATTGCCCATGTGCCGGACCCCACCCATGCTCCGTAGAGGCTTCTACTGAGGCCGCCTTACAATTACAGACCCCACACCTCCAGTCCACCCTCCTGGCAGTGGCAGTAGGTCCAAAACAACTGGTACTTCTGTATTTATAAATGTTGCTTCTACTTTCTGGAAACACTAAACATATTGCCTAGTATTGTGTCCATGAACATGGTACCTGTCAGTGAATGTTTTTAAAATAGGAATTGAAAATCGGAATTAAAAAAACTATTTAACTGATTTTGATTTATATATATATATATATATATATATATATATATATATATATATATATATATTGTAATATTTGGGCGGAAAAGGAGTATGTTTGGTTATTTATTTTGAACTTTGTGTTTTTATACTTCACATATGTTAAAAAGAAAAAGTTTAAAAATAAAAAATAAACTATTATCAGCATTATGGAGATGTCTCTTCTGACTGCAGTTACATTGCGCCCTCCACAACTATTATCATCTGTAGCTTCCCCATATTACACCCAATATTTATAGAGCATCATTTAATTATCAGATACAAACGTGCTTTATTTCTCAAATAAACAAGAGTCCCTGGTAGGAGGCTGGTGAGGGCATTGCTATTTATCCTTTTATTTCTCTCTAGCCAAATACATTTATTAACTTCTTTTTCTTTGCAAAATGCTTAAATATTTTATTTTCTTTGTGTCCTGAATTTTCATTCGGGTTACTGTCCTCATTTATACCTAACTTTCGCGACTTGTGATTGTGTGCATGCTTGTCAGGGACTACTGTAGACATAAAGTTATATTTTGAAATGTTGTAATTGGTCCCAGTAGCGGTTTTCTGTGAATGAAAAGTGAAATTTCATCATCCTTGATCCACATTATTTTGTTGCTGCTTTGTATATAGAAAATGGTGAGGTGCCCTAGTTATCCCATCTCCCCTCTGTTTATTTTACTGTGAAAAATAGGTAGTCAGAGGAAAACAAACAAACAGAAACTAAATAAATTGGATGCATGAATTTCATATAGGTATGCGCTGTACACCACAATATTTCTGCCTTAAGGTGACAAGAGCCTCACATCACTGCTCTGCGCTGGGGACCCTGCTCCTTCCACTATATAACTCTCAGTCTGTGGCTTCCTGCTGCCTCCATTCCCCTCCTCACATCATGTCACTGCCCCTGGCACATGCAGCCCTGTCCTCAATAACGCATCACTCATCTCCTGATATACTCTGTGCTGCCAGGGACCCTGCTCCTTCCACTATATAACTCTCAGTCTGTGGCTTCCTGCTGCCTCCATTCCCCTCCTCACATCATGTCACTGCCCCTGGCACATGCAGCCCTGTCCTCACTAACACATCTCTCATTTCCTGATATACTCTGTGCTGCTGCGGACCCTGCTCCTTCCACTATATAACTCTCAGTCTGTGGCTTCCTACTGCCTCCATTCCGCTCCTCACATCATGTCATTGCCCCTGTCCTAACTAACACATCTCTCATCTCCTGATATACTCTGTGCTGCTGGGGACCCTGCTCCTTCCATTATATAACTCTCAGTCTGTGGCTTCCTGCTGCCCCCATTCCCCTCTTCATATCATGTCACTGCCCTTCGCATGCAGCTCTGTCCATAGTTACATACTCACAAATCCTAGCAAGTTCTCAGCTTAGCTGTGCTTCACCCAAACCATATAAATAATTGGACATATTTCTGATTGATCATAAAAAGAAAAACAAATTCCCAATCTAAAAAAAGTATTATTTTTCTCTATGAAATATAACTCAACACAGAATGTAATCTGCCAGCACAGTGCAATAGGAACATAACAGACATCTCCCGTTGTTACGTCATGTTGAGGTGCCTGATTTTACGCCATTAGTGGAGCAACCTGTGGTCTTTTAACAAGGTACAATTTGGGAAAAGTCACTATGTCTCACAAACTTACCCAAATATATCTACGTTGTACATTATTGTTTATTTGGAGCTGTGAGTACATTGTCACACATGTTTGCATTGTAAAATAAGTTGTTTTATAACTTTATTTGCCCATATAACAGGCTGTGTGGATGGGTCTTGCACAGCCCTTCTGCACTGATTGTAGACATGTGTCACAAACACTGCTCCCCCTGACAGGTGATATAAGGTTTCTGTTCACGCTGCATTGTAGCGCTGCTCTCGTTTGGTTCTAATCTCCCCAAAAGTAAGCTACATTTTCTGTTACCGTTCTGTGGAATATTGAACCCATTCCTCATTTCTGGAGAACTTGTCCTTAGATCTTACAGGCTGAATCCCCCCCTCCCTCCGCTATAGTGTTTTTTGTTCCAAAATTCCCCTTATTATACGCCAATAACGCGGCGCACAGCTTGAATGAATTGACGCAGTCGTTACTCTGGGTTTATTTATAGGCTATAAATTCCGCAGAATGTGGAACGTAAAGACACAGTGCAGATTGGTGAAGCAAACGCAGAACACACGGATTATATCCCCGGAACGTTGCATCTCTGCGCAACGCCTTGTTGTGTGCGATATTCCACCTTAACTCTGCTCTGTAACGTTTATCTGTAAATGTGACTGAAATGGTGACAAATCAAAAGTAGGTCATACAACAAGGAGGCATTTATAAAGAAAAAACAATATATGCACATGAATAAACGTTTTAAAAAAAAAAAAAAAAAAATATTGCAAAACAACCCAAAACTTAAAATAGAAATTCATAAAACACTTTTCACGTCATATAAATAAGTCTCAAACTGGACAAAGAGCTTTTTTCTCACCAGGTCCTCACAGTTTTGTTTTTATGGGATGTGTAATTGTTTTCCTGTAAATTGGGAAGAACTAATCTCACTGAAAACCCTTCCAACTTGTTACATTACTTTTACGGCTGTCTGTTGAGGCAGATACTACAAGTATCTCTTCTACCTAGTATTTCCTTCGGATCTGATTACACGGTTTGTCAGTGAGGTTAAAAAAAGACAATTCCCATCAAATTCACACTTTTTATAAATCCGAGATGCATTCAAACAGAGGGATGTACCTTCCCCCCAAAGCATCTAACCATGCTCGTTATATGTATGGATCTCGTTCCATATAATAGAAGCAAACATTCCATTTTTTACTCCATGCAGTGATCACTAGTGATTTCCACATTATAACTTCCCTATTTATGTTTGTAGTGAGCTGGTTGTCTCTCTGGCTGCTGTGGATGTTCCCTTGGGAATAAAATGCTCATCAGACAAAACTTAGAATTGTCCTTAAATTATATGATAACATTTGTAGACATTTTTTTAGGCACCTTCTTTATAAAAAGGAAAGAACTCCAGTTTGTCTAATATATATAAATGTCATTATAATTTAACTCCTCCATTGATTTTATTAATAAAGTATCTAGTCTCTGTCCTCCTATGTTTTTCTTATACACAATTGCCCAAAATTGTACCATGTATTTAAGCTGCAGTCTACCAAGTGATTTATACATTTATTTTTTCATGTTACTATGTCTCTTATTATTTTATGAGCTTGTGCGGCAGCTGCCTGATCCGTCCTGCTGTCACTCAGCTTATCGTCCCTCTCAGATTTCCCCAACTATATCCCATCTTAGGTGTAGGTAGCACAAGTCTTACCATGCCGTTTCCCGCCCCTGTTGTGACCTCTCTGTCCTCCAAATAATAGGATCCCCAATCACCAGCATCTGTCGCCCCTTCTCTACACTCCTGTCCCACTTTTACTGTAGCAGTTATTCTCCTGATTGCTATAGGAAGTACTCTCTCCCAGTAATGTTATCCCTGAATGGACATCCACGATATCAGCCAATTTCAGATACATTCCAATGCGGAATCATAGTTTGCAAAGAAAAAAGATTGTAGATTACATATTTTAGATACCGATACATTTTAATTTTCAGATACAAAGCATGAATGTAAAATGCATTGTCCATTGTTACCCTAACTTTCAGCTATTATCATGGTTTACATCTATATTAGAAAGTGATACTTCTTTAGAGATAACTGGAGCCTCATCCCACTTCATTAAGAGACTGTCCTAATGGGATTTGAGACAGTACAAAAAGCTGAAATTTCAAACAAGAGCATGCAATTGAAGCTGCTGCCCAATCACTCGCTCTTCCCCTCTTTATTAACCTACCATAGCACAGATTTCTCTGGATCAGCTCTGCAAACCTGTCACTCACACTCTGCTGACGCGAGTAGGCAGGGTGCCCATACTACCATGGCAAGCTGCTATATAGTACAAAGGGTAAAAGAGAGCACGGTGGTCATTTTTTGTTGCATATAAATATTGATGTTATTCAGCTCAATAAAACACAACTTTTGATGTGAATTTATAAGATTTAGTGCTTTCACTTGCTCCCTAAAATACATATTTTAGAATTACTGTATAAGCTTAAGGACAACATTATTTTGCTACATTCCAGCAGCACATGAGTTAAATAAACATTGTGTATTCCATGTTACTTTACTATGGTTCATTGGTTGTGGCACAAGTGAGTAATGAATTTTGACAGTCCCAGAAAGTGCACATTGCTAGTACAGACCTGTTCTCTTGCAACAAGAGCAACAATTCTTTTGTAAGCAGATGGACCATATGACACACACATTGCGCTCTTCACAATCTCAGTGTTTTATCATCGCAGAAAATGCTGTTACTTTGTGTACCGGATTATGCTACTGCTTGCCATTTACACTGTGTATGCTACATTGTAACAGGTGAGACAGTGTGAGGGGACCAGGTACCATCTATGATGTCACACAAGTCCAGGGTTTTTTGATACAACTAACCTCAGTCAGGTTTATTAAGCAACATTATAAATGATAACTTCAAAATAAACACCTTGCTGTCTGGCTCTAACTAAATATTTGTCAACTCTGATTACCAAACTACAGCAAAACATTAACAGTGCAGTATACTTCAATCACAGGAAAAGTATCAAGGTTTCCTCTCACTGAGACTCACCAGCCTCAGTCCCCAGGCAGAGAAAGAGACTGTGCTGACAAGCAGCCTTTTACCTGCACTACTCAGGTGCACATCCTAATTAGCAGCAGGTTAGCAGGTCACCTGAAAGACCCGGCTACAGGCCTAATGGATGGAACCCACCCTACTCTTTCCATTCATAACCCCCAGGACCCTTTCTGGCTTTTCCACAAGCCTTTAGTCTTACAGCAGCTCACAGCTACTACAAACACATTCTCCTGGAGTTTTAAAAGCAGAACGTTAGAAATCTAGGTGAAATATACATGTTACAGTACACCTCACCCTTGAATCTGTCACACTATGTTATGAGATATTTTCATTTAGTCTACGGTGTCGTCAGGTACAGGGTGTCCAATCAAAGTGCATAATAATTCTGTGTTACTTTTTTATTCTTTCGCGTTTTAATAGCCATAGCAATGTGAATCGGAAACTATCATCATCCTCAGCTATTTATTTAGCGCTACTAATTCTGCAGCGCTGTACAGAGAACTCACTCACATCAGTCCCTGCCCCATTGGAGTTTACAGTCTAAACTCCCTAACACACACACACAGACAGACAGACAGACAGACTAGGGTCAATTCGTTGGCAGTCAATTAACCTACCAGTATGTTTTTGCAATGTGGGAGGAAACCGGAGCACCTGGAGGAAACCCACGCAAACATGGGGAGAACATACAAACTCCACATGGATAAGGCCATGGTGGGGAATCGAACTCATGACCCCAGTGCTGTGAGGCAGAATTGCTAGCCACTAAGCCACAATTATATATAAGTAATCTTTAGTATAAGCCTGTGTTTTTCAAACTGGGTCCTCGAAAACCACAAGATTCTGCCAAGGAGTGTCAGGGATTCCGAGAGACTAAAATGCATATTGTTATTAAATTAAATTAATGGTGGTCTAAAATTTGTATGTAAGAATTAAAATTTGTGTGGCGACATGTGACACTAACCATTCTGCCACAGACAATTCACATCTCCTTCATTCCAGAAAAATCCTAGCACCACCAAACAGTGGTTTGTCCTCCCAAGACCTGCAGGGTTTCCTGTGGGTGCTCTGGTTTTCTCCCACAGTCCAAAAACATACTAGTATGTTATTTGGCTTCTGACAAAACGGATCACAGTAAGCTCTCATGAGCAGGGCCCTCTTTCCTTGTGTGCTACTTCTACTATTCCATCACCCTCGGTACCTCTTGGCCGGCTTCCCTAGCTCTGTTTTCCCTGTTTTCTTAAGCTTTGGCCTTCTTCTCGCTGATTTCTACCATCCCTTTCACTATCTGGCCCAGATATAATCTGATTTGCTTTACCCTGTCACCTGTGTTTGTATATATTTGTGTATCATGTTGTGTCTTGGTTCTGTTTTCTGTATATGTAATGTACGGCGCTGCGGACCCTTTGTGGCGCCTTATAAGTCAAAGATAATAATAATAATCACAGTGTGTGTTTGTTTATGGCCGGAAATTTAGACTGTAAGCTCTAATGCGGCAGGGACAGATGTGAATGTTTCATTTTCCTCTGTAAAGAACTGCATAATAGGGTAACTCTTTACACATAAATTATAATAAACAAAAATAATCTATTAAGTCTTCCTTCCCCATCCGTAGTAAAAAAAAAAAGTAGACATTATTGAGGAGGGTGGTGCTTCTCTATCTTGCAGTAGTACAAAACCAATTTAATAATGAAGATATTCAATGTCAAACTTGTAACATAATCATAAAATCATACAATATAATTTATATTGTCACTTAACTGAATTTTCCACCTCTACTGTACAGCAGGTTCTCTCTATGTTGAGCGAAATTGACACAAAGAGCCTGATTCATTAAGGAAACTTTTTTTCTCCTGGACAAACCATGTTACAATAGAAGTGGTGCAAATTAGTTTATTATTGTGCACATAAGTAAAATAGTGGCTGTTTTTTCAGGTAGCACAAAAATACTTGATAGCTTTATTCCCCTCCAAAGCAACATGGTTTTGCCAAGGTGCAAAGTCACTCATTTGTTTTGCTTTACTTTCCTTAATGAATCAGGCCAAAATTGTTTATCTTTAAATTTCTACGTTATAATGACAATCACAGTTACATTTCACATCTTATATCCACATTATGTTGTGACATTGCAGTTTCTCTGGATTTATGGATTTAGAATAATACTGCAGGTAGTGGAATGTTTTAGAATAAAACGTTCATCCTTTGGTTGAAAATGTTGTTACTCTTTACCTAGTAGAAATTTCACAATAACTTTGATTAAATTTGAATTTGAATAGCAACAATTTGGAATTGTGCTTAATGATCAGACAGAAAGAAAATGCAAGTCTGAGGAAACATTATTTAAATTTCATATTTAGATATAAATAGATGCACAAATCACCAGCGTTGTCTTTACAGACAGCTGCCACTATTGTTTGTTTTCGTTATTTGCAATGTAGTGATTTGTTTTGTTTTATTCTTCTTATAGATAATCCAGGGCTTGATCCAGAGGTCTCTAGAGCAAGTTCAGTCGGTTTTGTCGGATGTCTATCTTCTGTCCAGTACAACCAGGTGGCGCCCCTTAAAGCAGCCCTCCGACACCCCACCCTAGCGCCAGTCCGAGTCATCGGCTCGCTGTCTGAATATAGCTGTGGATCCATCACAGAGAGCGATCTGAGTACGATCACCACCACATACTCTTCTTCAGGTAGGAATCGTGTCAGCCGTTGCTTCTCTGCGGCTTCTCTGCGGCTTCTCTGCGGTCACGACCTAGGTACATTTATATAGAGACGTGCATGGTTTATCCTGCACAACTCAAACCGTCTCAGACATGGGACTGGGAAATTCTCTACTGACCATCAAATAATGAGGACATTTTATTTAGTACTCTGGTCAGATCCTGAGGGATAAGTTTTCTAATTTTCAATTAAGAGCATTATGTGAATAATGTGCGAAATTTACTCTCTGTAACAGAGCAGTCTGAAATATGGGATATTTCATTCCATTGCAAGATACACGTATATATCTCATTTTGAAATCCCTCAATGAAAGGAAACAGATAAGCTCCTTCTTTAACGGATCTGACTTTTTACAGTAGAAGATAAACAATGACATTTCTATATAATTACAACTATGTCCCAGGGAAAACAGTCTCCTACTCTGATAGTTGCAAACTCTGGCATTGGCTTTTCTATCTGTTCATTGATATGATGGTGCCCTAGATTAGTATTCGTGTCTCTTCGTGCTTATATCTCAGTAAATAACTTTAAACCAATTGTTAAGAAAATTTTATTCAATAAAATTGTTATTTTAAATTTTAATTCAAAAGTCTAACACTTGTGTGGAGAAATAGCAGATGGCAGTTAGGACCCACTTTACTTTCGCCTTCCTTTTTCTAAAGCTGGGTACACACTACAGGGTTTTTGTCCAATAATCAGCTCAACCAGCCGACATACGACCGCTTGTTCGAAAGTCAGGTCAGTGTGTGCAGTGACACGATGGTCGAAAGTCTGCCCAAGTGGACGATTGTCGCCTCATTTGGTTGGTCGTACCATTAAATATTTTCATTCCATTCTCGTTTCCCCTGTGTAGTGTGTATAAACTTCCAACCGATCCACAACAGTGAGTATGAAATTACAATCATTGCTCACGACAACATTACTGTAAAAAGTCGCTAAAGGGACGTCCGCTCTTCCCTTTATCGTCCTAAACAAGGCTAATGTGTATGCAGTCCATGGACCGAGGCATCGGACCATCGATCGCATGTAAAATCGATTGGCATAAAAAGTTGGTGGGAAATTCTGTAGTGTGTACCCAGCTTTAGATACCAGCTGAGTATTATTCTGTACAAACTTTCGTTCATGCCAGTTACTCAACAGACAAGTCAATTTAGTAGAGAGACTTAAAAAATGAGGTTCTGTAGTTGAAACTGGTTGATTTGTACACAGCTGCCATGGGGAAAAGGGGCTACTGAACTGTACAACTGTAGGAGACCATCTTTCTCTGAGGGTTTATTCGACTTAGGATCAGCATTCAACCTTTAACGGGACAGAATGTGTGCACAATATGCGCATTTGGTGAGTTTCCTGCTGCCTGGAAAGCCCCAGAAAGATGACCTCTGCCTGCTGAAAACTCAGAAACGCACTGTTGCTGCAACGTGGCAAATATGTTGTGAGTAACTGATGTTGCTTAGCAACCTCTGCAACCATGGAAACAATAACTACAGTCTACAATACTAATCTGTGGTTACATTTGTTGCTATGAAAGGTTCTTTGTTATCAACCACAAATTTCAGCAGCAGCATATTTCTGGGGTTCCAACAGATTTCAGGCAGAAATCTTATTTCACCCATCAGGAATTATTCCAGTTGCTGTACCCAGCATGATAATTTTGATTAGGCAAAATACTTTTTATGAATGGCTGACTATTTAAAGATCATTATCATCACCATTTATTTATATAGCACCACTGATTCCGCAGTGCTGTACAGAGAACTCATTCACATCAGTCCCTGCCCCATTGGAGCTTACAGTCTAAATTCCCTAATACACACACACACACACACACACACACAGAGACTAGGGTCAATTTTTGATAGCAGCCAATTAACCTACTAGTATTTTTTGGAGTGTGGGAGGAAACCGGAGCACCCGGAGAAAACCCATCAAGCCATATGGGAATTATTTACATCAGATTTATATTGGTGAAAATGTTGTCTATAATTCAACAAGGTCTAGTGATATCACTTATTGAATATTGGTTCAGTTCGTATTATTAAATTTAGTCATTAGGTCCATCACAATCTAAGACTCGGAATATATATCTAAATGTGTAATTCCTTTTAACTTTGGGGTAAAATGGCATGACCTCACCCAATTGGGCATTGTATGGGCAGATCGGGTATAATTACTGTGATTCAGGGGTTAGGCCTAATTTGTCTCAATTTTGCAATTGGGAATGTTGTCAAGTATGTATATTTACTACCTGCCTATCCTCTGATTAGTGATACAATCTTACATAGTCCATGCATCTCATGTTTTTTTTAATAAGCTGAAAATGTTCATTCTTTGACATAAGTAGAATATCGAATTGATTAATGGGATATCTTTTTTGGAAGTTATCACATTGTCTAGCTATCTATGCAAATGCATAATTCCTAACAGTTCTATTTAATTGCAGCCAGTAACGGTTAATGCGTTTAGTAATGGAAACCATTTGAAAGTGCTCATCAGTTTTTATTGACACATTTCTATAACCAAACATTAGAAGTCCAATTCCGTTCATTCTGCAGTGATACAATGAGCGATACAGATAATAGACAGTTACTAGATTTAATGAGAGACTCGCATACTGGCAAAGTGCTTTTTATGAGTGTGGGAAGAGCATAGTAAGTAGGAGGGAGGGATATTTTGCTTGGAAATACAGCTGGCAGGCAAACTGCAGAGGTTAGTTGGTGAAAGACAAAGCTACATAATTATGCATAAATATGCCGTACATCAGTAATTACACTGACAGATATAAATCTTACAAAGGACTAGGCGAGGATTAAGCTGTACTGCTGTGAGGAGAAAGGATGTGAAAATGAATCTGTGAATATTATGTGACAATGCACCTACGTGCTCATCGTGCTGTGTTGCATTAAGTGCCGAATTTAGACGCGCCGCTGTTGAAGAACAGCGGCCTATCGGATAGTAATGTAACCATTCAGTAGCAGAACAGAGCATACAATCCTACAGTGCAACTTTCCTCCTCTATTAACTTTACCTACTTATGAATTATTGACATGGACAATCAGAAGATACAATTGATTGTTTAATGACTGTCTTTTGATTATTATTGTTTAATAGATCCCTTTGAGAAGACAGATGACCGGGAGCCCCTGACGAATGAAATGAAAAGTGGCCCAGTTGTCATTGGAGGTGAGCCTTTATTTTATACATTGCTCTACAAAAAAATAGACACATTAGCCTTTATAAATATAATGACATCAGTATCCATGCCGCAAGTTCCGAGTCACGTGATGGCAAAGAGGATAAACGGGGAATTGATAACGTACCGGTGCAGGATAGCCAGCTAGTAGGACTGCAGGAAACATAAGAATTTCACTGTGGTTCAAACTAATTTTGGTTTAATATTTGAAAAACATTGAGAATTTCACTCTGAATTGAACATTTTCAAAAAAAAAGGAAAAATTATTCCTCCCCTAAATTCATCTGGATTTCGCAGGATCTGCTCTGTTTAAAGTTAAAATAAATAAATAATTTAAAATGCAGGCAGTTCCTTCGCCAAATGCTCAACCAACCCCTGTACTAGGCAGCTTGGAACAGTTTCCACTATAACAGGAACACCCCATATAAACAATATATGAAACCCTAATAAGGCGTACACACACACACACACACACACACACACACACACACACACACACACACACACACACACTAGCACTGGTGCTCCCCTTATCCTTTATAGAATAGCAAAAAGAGATAAAAAATCATATTAAAAAACCCCAAAATAAATTCATAAAAATGTCCTCTGTTTATATATTGATTTTCCACTGTTTTACCCCCTTTGTGCTTATGCCCGCAAAGGAATCAATCAGTCAAGTGTTGGGTTCCATTAGGAATAAATCTGTCGTTCGATGAAGACTTTAAAGACCAGCACTCCTTATAAAACAAAGGGCTTCATTAGGTAACGACTCCTCTCTGTTTCAAACGACCGCGCTGTAACCGAAGTTTAACTTCTATTTCCAGCTTTCTACGATGCCACCAGAGTTCACGAATAGAAAAGAATGGGAGCAAATATAGCTTAATATAGTTCATTAACATATATGACATAACAGATTGAAATTTACAGAATAAAAAGATTAAACAGATTTCAGCCGTATAAAAACTGTATCAACTGTATGGATGAGTCTTGTACCAGATGATAAAAGAAAACATGCTCATAGTAACTGGGGAGCAAGACCCGGGATAGGCTCTCCCATTCAGGCTTCAGGATCTCATCAGCACTGTAATTGCAGTCAAAATATAGCTCCTCTATTTCTTCAAGCACTTCCCATTAAAACCTCCCTTCCCCCAACATTTCCACCCGCGGGACAAACATGTCCCCAGATGGAATAGCGGAACTGAACCCTATAATCGGGACTGTCCCGCTGGAAACAGGACACTTGGGAGATATGGCTAAATGACGTAAGTGATCCAGATGTTGCGCATTATCCCCATCCACTTACAATCTTCTATTTTAGTCTACTACAGCTTGGGGCAGCCCCAGGGCTTGACATGCTTTAAACAGATGCCGAATTGCACTATTTTTCTAAAATAAATGTGCCCCTATATAACATAGACAGGTGACCTTCCCAAACAGGTGCCCCGACTGCACACGGAAAACTTCCTGGTGTCTCAAAATAAAACAAGTTAATGAAAAGACGTAGCAAACTTTACAAAGTCGTAAGTTTAGATGGGTTTTACTCTATCATACCTGGTCCTGTAATTGTATCTTTTTTGTTTGCTGGGGAAGTATCAGAACAGTGTAAGATTGTGTCTGTTTGTTTCATTAATGTCAGCTCTGATCTGTCCACTCTGTTTGATCCATTTTAAACCCTGAACACTGTTATATATCTCTTTAATTGCCTTTGTTCAAGGCCAGACACTTTCAGAGCAGCTTATCTTTCCATGTAGCCCGAGCCTGACAAGCTATCTATCATTGTGGTGCTGTTGAGCTGTAACCTTTCAGTCGTCTTCTAGCGGCTGTAGTGAGGAGGCCACAAGCGCGGGTTGTTTATTAATTCCTGCGCACGTCAGCAGTGATGGAGAGCACCAAGTCCTTCACCTGGTTCAGGTTTCATCCACAATCACTCGAAAATGTATATAGGCATTAATATTCAGCAGACGTGTGACGGCTGTTTTGACAACCTGACAGTTCGGTCAATACTTATATGGTGGTGATACACAGACCTTTATAGAGCTGCAGAGCCTCAGGACAGGTTATTTTGATATTGCATCTTCTGAAATGATTACAAGGTGCGTTTTTAGAAAATACTTTTTATGTTGTATATACTGTACATAAAAATGATCTCTAGCTAAGTAACTATGATTACTAATTATAATTAGTAAGCATAGTTACTTAGCTAGAGATCATTTTGTGAAAACAAAAGCATATGTCTGCTTGGGTGTCTGCTTTTCTTATCCTCCGGTTTCGGTGTGGTCTTTCCCGGTTCCACTTAGCTTATGCCTGTTTTTCCAATAATGGAATAACTCTATTTTTCATGACATCTACCCGCCCCATTGTTATCCCTTTGTGCCTTCACAATAGGACAGAGAAGGAGAATGTAGACCCTCACATGAGAAGTAAAGGGAGATATTGACGTTGATGAAAACAAGAAGGATGAACAAGTTTTCTAACTATTTAAAGTTCTAGTCTGATGCCTAAAGTTACTGAATGCTATTTTTTGTCATTTCTCAGCTGAAATGTTTAATTTTTAACATATTCTAAAACAGAACTCATTGTCTTTCCTTCCCCTAGACTCCCCTCCCACCAAGACCTCTCCTATCACTGTTAACAACACCAATATCTTCTCTGTCTCCCAACTCCGCTGCCTAGGCGTTACCCTCGACTCCTCTCTCTCCTTCGCCCCCCACATTCAATCCCTTGCCCAAGCCCGTCGCTTCCAGCTACGCAACATTGCCCGTGTCCGGCCCTTCCTCTCTCAAGATGCCACCAAAACTATCATCCATGCACTCATCATCTCCCGCCTCAATTATTGCAACCTCCTCCTTACCAATCTCCCCCACTCCCATCTCGCCCCCCTCCGCTCTACACTCAATGCGGCTGCAAGGCTCATCTTCCTTTCTTGCCGCTCCTCCTCTGCCTCCCCTCTCTGCCTTGCCTTACACTGGCTCCCCATCCCCTACAGAATCCTTTTCAAACTCCTGATATGACTTACAAGGACTCCTCCTACTCTACTGCCCGCTATATATCTCTAACCTCTTCTCCATTCACACTCCTGCCTGCTCCCTGCGCTCGGCCAATGACCGCCGCCTCTCATCCACTCTCATCACTTCTTCCCACTTCAGAATCCAAGACTTCTCTCGAGTAGCCCCCCTTAACTGGAACGACCTCCCTCGCTCCATCCATCTTTCTCCTAATCTGTGCTTCTGCAAACGGACACTTAAAACTCACCTGTTCCTCAAAGCCTACCAACCTTCCACCAAACCCCCTTATCTTCTCCCCCCGTTCTCCCCTCTGTCCGACCTGCCCCTCTGTTCTGGCTCCCTTTGTGCCTGAGTTCTGTTTACCCTCCCTTAGGATGTAAGCTCGTTTGAGCAGGGCCCTCTTCCCTCTTGTCTCCATACCTGTTCTTCTGCTCCATCTTTACTGCATTAGCCTGCCTGGAGTTTCTGAAGTTTTGCTATTTTTGTTTACCGTTCGTAATGTTTCACCCTGTTTAGGCTACTGTTTGCACTGTTTACGGTGCTGCAGAACTCTTGTGGTGCCTAACAAATAAGGGATAATCCATCCTCCACTCCACCGAAACAGCCCTGGCTAAAGTTACTAATGATCTCCTATCAGCCAAATCCAAGGGTCACTACTCCATACTCATCCTCCTCGACCTCTCCGCGGCCTTCGACACCGTGGACCACCCCCTCCTGCTGCATACTCTTCTCTCTCTCGGCCTCTCTGGCCCTGTTCATGCCTGGTTCACCTCATACCTTGCTAACCGCTCCTTCTCTGTATCCACGTCTGGTTCTTCCTCCACCCCCTCCCCTCTCTCTGTTGGAGTCCCTCAGGGCTCTGTTCTTGGCCCTTTACTCTTTTCGCTCTATACTTCCTCCCTTGGAGCTCTCATCTCTTCGTTCGGTCTTCAGTATCACCTATATGCTGATGATATTCAACTCTACATCTCTTCTCCTGATCTTTCCTCCTCCCTCCTCTCTCGTGTAACTGACTGCCTCTCAGCCATCTCCTCCTGGATGTCTTCACGCTTTCTTAAAATTAACATCTCCAAAACTGAACTCATTGTCTTTCCCCCACCCAGACTCCCTTTCCACCATGACCTCTCTATAATTGTTAACAACTCCACTATCTCTTCTGTCACCCAACTCGGCTACCTAGGAGTCACTCTTGACTCCTCTCTCTCTTTTGCCCCCCACATTCAATCCCTTGCCCAAGCCTGTCGCTTCCAACTCCGTAACATTGCCCGCATCCGTCCTTTCCTCTCTCAAGATGCCACCAAAACTGTCATCCATGCTCTCATCATCTCCCGCCTCGACTACTGCAACCTCCTCCTTACTGGCCTCCCCTGCTCCCACCTCGCCCCCCTACGCTCTATACTCAATGCGGCTGCGAGACTCATCTTCCTCTCACGCCGCTCCTCCTCTGCCTCCCCTCTCTGTCTTGCCCTACACTGGCTCCCCTTCCCCTACAGAATCCTTTTCAAACTCCTCACCACCACTTACAAGGCTCTCTCCCAGTCTACTGCCCCTTATATCTCTAACCTCCTCTCCATTCACACTCCCGCCCGCTCCCTGCGCTCAGCCAATGATCGCCGCCTCTCCTCCACTCTGATTACCTCTTCCCACTCTAGAGTACAAGACTTCTCCCGAGCTGCCCCCCTTCACTGGAACGACCTCCCTCGCTCCATCCGTCTCTCACCCAATCTGTGCTCCTTCAAGCGGGCTCTTAAAACTCACCTGTTCCTTAAGGCCTACCAACCATCCACTTAACCTCTCACCTCTTCTGTTTCTCACTGGCTCCTTTTCTCTCCCGTTTGCTTCACTGGCTCCCTCTTGTGCCTGATTCTGTTTACCCTCCCTTAGGATGTAAGCTCGTATGAGCAGGGCCCCTCTCCAATCCTGTCTCCATACCTTTTCTTCCGCTCCGTCTCTACTGTATCTGCCTGCCTGGAGTTTCTGAAGTTCTGGTACTTTGTGTTTATTGTTCTGTATTGTTCTACCCTGTATAGTCTACTGTTTGTACCATGTACGGCGCTGCGGATACCTTGTGGCGCCTTACAAATAAACGATAATAATAATAATAATAAAATAATAATAATAGTAAATATGGAACATGGTTTTACCAAAATGTACTTCTTTAGCTCTGTTCAGCCTGTGAACATTTACATCTTCCCCATTGCCAACCCCCCTATTTGCACTGAAATTAAACAAATTGCCCGTCTGGTCAGCTGAATTGTGAGTTACTTATGTTTTTTGTCTCTTTTCTCTGTAGGCGTAATAGCTGTATCCATATTTATTATTTTTTGCATTGTTGCAATAATGACAAAAATTCTATACCAACACAAAAAGACACACGGAAAAAGTCAGTCCAAGGAAAAAGAGTATCCAGGAAGCATGGACTATTCCTTCAGGAATGAAATGGACTTACAGAACACAGTCAGCGAGTGTAAAAAGGAGTATTTTATTTGATAGACTTTATTTCTATACCGTTTTTTTTTCCTCTCTTTTTAGCTTATTCTTTACAGCAATTTCCTCTGGAAAGAATTAACCGAGCACTGAAGTGCGTGGCAAATTTCTCATTGCCTCCTTCTTGTCAAAGGATTGCCAGCTCTTTCTGCAGATTAAGCAGCCTACCCTCCGTCTTAGACAGAATTGGATCCACCCACACGCATGGTTTCAGATTCAGTTTCTACGGTCTTATTTCTACGATTTTGTAACAGTGTGCCACACAGTGATTGAGTCTTTAACCACTACGACAACTCCAGTTACCTATGACAACTTGGGACTCAACTATGCGTCAGATCCTCTAAAAGTTCTGTTGCCGCGCGGCATGTGAGAGTAAGGTCGACAAGATATATCGATGACAGATTATTCATTTTTAATGGCGCTAAGTGAAATTTTTTTTAGGATGATGAGTAGATCTGCAAAATAGCAATGGAACAAAAAGCCATTACAGGTATATTGCATATTATGAGATGCTTGTTTTCACTACTAAACCAAGTACATAGACAATATTTACGAAATGTAAGGTGTATAGGCCAAACTAGATTTTACAGTTGATAATTTTACCTGCAAATCCAAACATTACCCTTAGTTGTTTTTCATTTTAGTCTATTTTATTTTATTAACATTCAGTAATTTCTTTTGAATTTCAAATCAAAGGAAGGTTTAAAGTAAAAATGAAGTAAGGAGTGAAAGGGGATAAAGATGTCATTGACCTAAGTTGTTGATCACAGCTGTACAAATAACACAGCCTGGTAGTTATTGAAGAAGAAGGGGAACTATTACTTTTTGATTTTCATACCCCACTTTTTTAGCATCTCATGTCATTTGCTGGAAAATCGAGAGAGATTGCATTTGTTACTTTTCCTATAATGGAAAAGTCGCTGCCTGTTCAAATGCCGGTGGTCAGCAATGCCCCTTCCTGGGCCATTCGTCACATGAAAAGAACCATTGATTAAGGGGAAAGTAATGTTCGATACAAACACCAATCTCCTGCTCTTAGTTCTTATTCACTGTATCAACTGTGCATGAACTGACCACGAGGAGCCAGAAGGAGGGTGTTTCTTTCCTTATACCCTTATGTAGTCAGCCACTGCACAGCAAATACAGAGACCACAGGACAGATCACAGGTGATTGGTGTTTATATCACACTCGGTCCGTACAGTACCTGGAGGAGGGATCGGAGAACATCATGACTCAAAATGTCAGCTCATGTGGTTTAAAGTATATCCAGATGGATGTTTTTATGGACCATATCTACAGCTCTTACATATACTCTTAAAATGCTCATCCTCTCACTTATATGGAATTCTGTATAAAAAAATGCTCTTAAATGCAAATATATCTGAAAGGTTCAGTTGTTGAAGATGAGGACTGTTTAGTTTTCCATGTTCCTGGATAAGGTATGGGGCAACAATGTGCATACCATTTTAAAAACAACAAACAAAGGGGGGGGGGATTTAATTAGCGGTGAGGCTCTGTAGTAGCCTTGCGCGTTGTTACTGCTGAAATGAAGGCAATTATGGTAATGATAAAATTGCAAATTTTTGCTTGCACCTTTATAAAATACAAGCAAAAATGAGCGAAGATCATTACTTGCACATCATGTGGAATCAACTTGCACAAGGTTACTACGGAACCATGCTGGCTAATTGGATCACCCCCAAAATGTCCTTATTGATGTACTCTTAGCTTATGACATTACATTCCTGGCCTCCAATCAAATTAAAGTTGGTTTAAAAATACTTTTGAATTCACCAGGCAGCATAAAGGAATAGAATAGAAATAAACCTGTTTCCCTTCTTCTAGTTACTTAACAGTGTCGCTGATCCACATTATACAGTTAAATGTAATTTTGCAAATTGATGGAACAGGAGACATTGGGGTTTAGTTACTAAACTGCGGGTTTGAAAAAGTGGAGATGTTGCCTATAGCAACCAATCAGATTCTATCTGTCATTTTGTAGAATGCACTAAATAAATGACAGCTAGAATCTGATTGGTTGCTATGGACAACATCTCCACTTTCTCAAACCCGCAGTTTAGTAAATCTAGCCCATTGTCTTGATCTTGATAACTGTGTCAGTTTTCTCCTCTTAACTGGCTATTAATCCATAAAACATTAGTTTTGAAAGTGTGGAATTTCAACCATAAATAACAACTAATTAGCTGTACCTATCTGTGAAAATACCGATCATCATCTGTGTTTTTAGAGATACGAGAAGAATAATGTCAGGTGCTTTGCTGTTTTGTGACAACCTAAGGACTTACCAGAAGCGTTAAGGAACCTTGAAAGAAAATTATTGTATTTTTTAAGAACATGATTATTATAATAATAATAGTTGCATTATCTCCTTCTCCGCTATAAGAACTATCCAACAAAAGAATTTGGTCAGGGACCAATTCCATTATGAAGATTTCCTAACAAGTAGGATACCAATTGGTTTCTAAGCCTATCATTTAAAATTGAACGTAGAGAAAAACACATGAATACAGCGCGATAGTCCAGATTTATAATTTATGCCACTATGCAGCGTCCTCCTGAAATAAGTACAATGAAGGCATTTTTTTCCCCCCGATGTATCCTGTTATAAATGGCTAACCTTGAGCTATAGAAGATATATGATAGAGTTATATAATGGGAATTAGCCTATTTTTGATGCAAAATATTATTATTTTAAAAATGACTACATTCAGTATTGCACCAACAAATATATATATATATGTAAGAACAATGATGTATATTTATACATATGTTATGTACCCCAGAAGGAAAGTTGTAGGTAGTTGAAGCATTCTTATATTTAATTTTATTTTAATATGCGTATAAATCATTTCTCCATTTCTCAAAACAGAACTTATATCACTCCACGATATTCAGGCAACCTTTAACTTCCCAGCTGTCATGGCCTCTGGCTAGCCTCACAAACAGCTGGTTGCCAACTGCACCTCCTGGTTTAAAGGTGCGACAGGTTCTAAAACTAGTGATATTATTAACAGAAAGTCCTGTCCTGTATAAGGAACCTGCCCTAGTTAATTAACATTTTTTTCCTGATGCTACAAATTTATTCCAAGATCAAAAAAAAATTCCAGTTTACCTGTCTTCTCTATCGTCTTTGCCGTTGGCACTGTATGCAAATGAGAGGGAGAAGACATTAGTTAAGAAAGTTAAACTGCCCTTGCCAAAGTAGCTTGAAGCAGAAAGTCTGTGTTTGTAAAACATTTTAAACTAGACAAATGCCTCCTTCACATTGTAAAGCCGCCAACGTGATTTAATATTACATCAGCACGCCCGGTTTAAGCGTTGCCGCAGTGTAATGCACTTATGGGAGGCCAGAGGGAGTTTGGTACTTTCTCAGAACAGTGAAAAAGTTACATCGTTAAAGACGCAATTGTGTTTAAATGATCACTATTGGTTGCATTCAAATCTCCTTAATTTACAATGTAAATAAACTCTTATTTTATTACATGACGCAGTGGTACAAATGTCTCTAACTAGTAACAACCAGAACTTTGTTTTTATTAATCTTAACTTGCACTAGAAGGATTAAAAGTATCCAATTGGTTGGTATGTGTTATAGCACATTTCTGCCACTTAAGCCTTGCTATTAAATAGGTTTGATAGTTTGCAGGAATTAGATCCCATAGTGCACATATTGTGTTACCCCTTAAACATTTTTAGCAGCGCTCAGAATTCTTCAGTAGAAGCCAATAAAACTAACTCTGCAACGTTTCCTAATTTCAGACATAAGAATAATGTTCTGAGATATGAACGCACTCTTGTGTGGTTTAAAACTGCTGATATCACCATTCATATAACACATTCCCCCTCTCCTGATTTCCAACCACACATAAACATCACTAGTTGAATAATCTACTGTGTAAGTGCAGAAGTTTCTCTAGGTAAATGCAGCAGTTATTTTTTTTCAAAATTATTTTCATCAAAGTTTAGTTTGCGGAATGTTATAATTTGTTGTCAATGCAGAAGGTTTACGTCAAATCTGTGAATCTCCTGCTGGTCCTTATTAGATTGTCTGACACTGGAAAATGTATTAAACCTCAGGACTGTAATTTTTTGATCAAGTAGAAAAGGGTGCAGCCTCAAGGCATGAGAGGCTGTCTTTGATGCAAGTAAAGCTAAATTAAAAATTCAAAATGTTTTCAACACTTTTTAGTTATTTAAATGCACCAATATTGCTTGTGCTGAAAACACTTGACCCGACAATATCATGTTCCCCCCTGATACAATTGCACCCAGGTGCTGCAAGGTCACCATCCATTCTTCATGGTTTTATTTTTAGGGTGGTTGTATTAAAAAACTTCAAAGCAGCCTAGAGTTCATAACTCGGTTTCCCTACGTCCTCCTCCTTCCCCTCCTCTTCTATCTTCAGTGTGATCTGCTCTCTGAATATAAAAGCTTTTCTGATGAGACCCCGCAGTGCTGCATGATGATGTAATCATACAGTGGTCCAGGAGATTCCCCAATCTAAAAAAGTCTATAATCACTGAGTTGGCCACAAAGAGGCAGAGGAAGCATTGTGGGATGGAGAAAGCGATACACAACGCAGGAAGGTATAGATGATTAGATGTGGAGGAGCTCATTGGAATGGGCAAGCATAGAAGTCATTAGAGAGCTAAAGAAAGGTGAAATGTGGAAGCACACAGGGGAGAAAAAACATGGGGGAGTAGACATAGGGAAATGGGGGAGAAGAAATGGTAAAACACAGAAAAGACATAGGAAGAATGCATAGTAAACAAATAATCTAAACCTGGAAGCGGTTATGGGGAGGCCAAACAACAAGTAAAGAAGAATATTAGAGACCTATGGCACTTCCCTATGTAAGAGACATGGGGAACACTGGTGGGGGAACAAACAAGTAACGTAGAGGTGCAGACAGACGACTGGAGATATGAACAACATAGTGGAAGAGAGATCTGAGATTTTTTCCACTGCAATGTAAGCTAGCCTCGGGATAAAGATGTGTCTTGAACTGGGATGGAGGATTTTATTTTCGTTTTAAGAGATTTAACACAAAGTATCCCAATCCCTTGTAGTATACGTCATACCTCGCATTTGTCCATGCACATAATATATCCCTTAAAATAATTCAGAGCGAGTTGATCAGGAAAATCCTAATCCATTAGATACTGGCTATATGCTGCTGCGATTGGCTATATGTCATACAAACCAAAGTTCAGGAGCATATTTTAAGCGCTAAAAACACACTACGCACGCTCAGTAATGAGGAGACCGCTAGTGGGACAGAAGTGACTCGTTTTAGTAGAACTGTCTATAATCACTGGGAATTTCCTCTGGAATTGGGGCATCAACAATAATATTTATGGAGATGAACCTGTAAGGTTGTGAAAGCCAAATTCAGTGCATGGATAATCAGCCAGTGCAGTAGTCAACGACAAGACAGTTCAGTACAGTACAGGTAACAGTAGTCAAAGCAGCAAGGTGCAGGTACTAACCCAGTAATCAGTTAAGAGAAACATGAAGCTTCTGGGTTTAAATATCGCAGTGCTTCCTCTGATTGGCCACTGATTGGGAATAGGGGAAGCTCATTAGAAATACAAAGGAATAGTCTTTCAATAACTCAATAAACGACTGTCTTAGTGTCAGACAAGCACCACGGAACCTAGGGTTTGAGGCCTCAGCAGACTCACACAAATATTGGGGGTGACCAAGCACCCACAGAGTTGGCTTCTGTGGGACCCGACAATATCATGCTCCCCCCTGATGCAAAGTATTTAATTTTGTCCACCTCTTGCATATCAAATAGCATGATCACAATTTTGTTCTCAATAAAATCAGCCTGTGAATACTTTTGCAGAATTGCTAGTCGTGCTCAGTCTTACTTACGTCATAAATAAAGTACGATAGCTGGGGGGGGGGGGAATTAGGACTGTCTGTACCTCACTGTAGAAGCCGTACATGTAACTTGTGCTTAACTCTAAATTCCAACTTTTTCTACTAGCCATCCGCAGTGTTTTCTACAGCAGGGACTTGGGCTTATGTCTAACTCTAAATCAGATCCCACAAATCTATGTCTATCCAGTTACAGCACAATTTATAAATCCTTCTTGAGATATTAGTCCCTCCGCGTTTATAAATAATATGTACAATGACTTTATTCTCTTTCTTAGACTCCATCTGGCTATTTAGAAATAATAAAAAGAGTCAAACAATGCAGAGATTTTAACCAGATTCTAGAATCAGCGTTTTGTATTATAAACAAAGACTTGACGACAACCACGGTTTGTAGATGGAAGCGAATGAATCAATCAGGATTAATGGACTTCTTAATTATAAATTTAACAATTACCAACAACTCATTATCAAACTAATTTCTTTCTATTGTCAGAATCATTTTCTGCTCTTTCTCATTGATTTATGCTAAAATAAGGATAGAGTTTTACATAATATGGTGTCAGTCGGACAAGTGAAAGTTCCAATAAGTGTGTTATGAATACAAACATCTATGGGGCAAACACAAGAGTAGGTAGGAGGGTAGGAGTATGGGTACAATAATACCCGTCATTGTATATTAGGGAGGACATGGCCAAATATCGAATAGATTTGTGCTGAAAGAATCCACGGTATTGTACTCTGCAGCAAGACAGGACAGGTGAGGCTTCTGAATCTTCTGTTTAGAACCATAAACGTCACAGATCTCCTTTCTTAGTATAAAAAAGTATAATAGTACAAGTGTTTTTAAAGCTACACATGGGGCTTAAATGTTAAGAAATCTGCACAAAATGTAAATATCACCCTGTGTTTCGCAGAACATACAGATGTAGCAACAGTTATCCCAAATTGACCCTTCAGGCCATCCCAGATAGTGATCTCTGGAAATATTATACTTTTGCATATAAGCTTCTTCTGTGCCTAAACAAACATTTTTTTCATCAGTTTTTGTGATTTTCTTTTTTCAAATAAAGTGCTAACATATTGGGCAGCGCCATAGAATAGAACGCGTTAGCACAATTCGAGATTTGTGTCAGTACAGGCTATTTCATGGAGGTGCATCGTTTCAGCAACACAATTGCTGCGTTCCACATTTTGCTGAATTTATAGTCTCCCTAGAATCTAGAGCTGGGACAACAATGGCTAGTTTATTCAAATGTCTGGTGTTTTTGGGTTAGGCCTGGGGAGACTTAAGACCAAATTCCACAAGGCGACACGTACAAAATTCCACAGCTAGATGCAAAAGAAAAGCAAATATTTGGAGGAAGAGTTTCAAAATGTTTGTTTATTTGTATCCTAAATAGCTAAACAATCTTTTACCTTGTTTTTGATTAAGTTCTGAATTACTGTTGTATACCAAGCATACAATCTTTGCTACTGTGATATTACCATTGCTATTTCCAGTTTACAGTTCTGAAAGAAGTAGACGCAAATTAAATGAACTTCAGCGGAGTGAAGGGGTTACATTTTGATAGGGTAATTTGATAAGGAGCAGCCGATTGCGTCTGTTTAAAAAAAATCAATATGTATTAAAAAATAACATAAAATCAAAACGGAAGCATGTTAAGGGATATCTCCTGGTGGAAATAGCACACAGACACAATAACCCTCACAGCAAGTCAGATATTAATAATTTAATCAGTAAAGTGAAATACTAATTATAAAAAATGTCTGATTTGTTGATATGAGTTACATCACGTTTGTGGCATATTCTTGTGTGGGTATTACTTGGTATTTAAAGAACAAAGGACAGAATGGCACCATGATACATTCAGTTATAGTACAGGAAAAAACATAGTATCTTAAACAAAGTATTGAAATGCTTCTGCATACCTGGGAACTTGGGACATGGAAGATTAAGAGGTAAATTAGCATGGAAGAGCCCCACATCCGCCAACAGTAAGCCCTAGGTTATCCCATCCATGTTACCTTAACACTGAATCTTCCATGTGTGAAATCCCAGAGATGTTTATCGAGTGAAAAGTCAAATAACAAAGAAAAGCTAATAAAAATCATTATACTTGTTTAATGCAACGACCCTTATCCGTGTGAAAATCTCTGTATTTATTTTCTTATGTTTTCCAAAGGGGTTTTCTTGTTAAGACAACACAAAGTGCAAAATAGATTTATAGACCATATAAAAAGTTCTGGCACAAAATGATTATTTCTCTTTATTTTCTATTCTTATTGTTGTACAGACATATGGAACTGTAAATACTGTATATTTAATAAAGAAAAGCTTTTTGTATGATTTCGTGTGTAAGAACATCAGAGTCTGCAGTCTTAATGTCGTCGATATACCTGTCCTACATCTCTATTTTTTTCTTGTTAATAAGATATAATTGGTAGTAGTTAATGTAAAAATGAAAGCATTTACATTTAGTAAACCAACATGTATCCTAGGTATAGTATCACGTGCCTGTGGGCTGTGTATGTTTATTGAGAACAAACATAAAGAACATATATGTTAGTCAAGTGCATTAAGTCTTTAGAGGATTATGGCGTCTCTT
Source organism: Mixophyes fleayi (assembly GCF_038048845.1). Lineage (NCBI taxonomy): Eukaryota > Metazoa > Chordata > Amphibia > Anura > Limnodynastidae > Mixophyes > Mixophyes fleayi. The sequence continues at coordinate 149,372,000 of NC_134408.1, read as the reverse complement.
CCCTATATTATTATTATTATTATTATTAATATTTATTTATAAGGCGCCACAAGGCATCCGCAGCGCCGTACAGAGACAAACAAAATTACAATACAATGGGAGACAGCACAGTACAGTAAACACAGCAACTCAGTAAGCTCAATGCACAGCTAGAGAGGGCGGGGAAGGGGGAGGGAGGATCCGCAAACGACGGGGCCCAAGAAGGAGGGCGCGGAAGACAGGGAGACCCCCAGGGGGGAGGAGGGAGCGAGAGTGGACGTGGGGTGGAGGACCCTCGAGGAGGAGGGCTAAGTAGCTGGAGAGCAGAGTTAGAAGTGGTGGAAACAGGAGGAGAGATGGCCCTGCTCAGAGGAGCGTACAATCTAAGGGATCTCCAATCTATATCTCACCTGCTGTCTCCTACTGATTCTTAGCTATATCTGAATTGGATTATTTTATACAAGTAAACTTTTTCCTAGTTGTTAGTTACATAAATGATCAGAAAAACACACAAATTAAATGTTCAGGTATAGAGGAAATTTATCTATCAGTTTTATCCTGGCATTCCACTGTTGTTCAGTGAAAATGTAAAGTACTACTCCCCCATCATTTCCATTACAGACCGATGAGGCGTCTCCTACATCTTTAAGACAGTGTTCTGATGGCATCTGATACAGGTCAGATTTTGCAGGCATTTCAGTTACTGTGATTTCCCTGGACCATTTCCTATATATGAAACAACCATTTGACACATATCTGCACAGCAAGTCTTCCAAGCTGTCACTCAAACGCTGCCTGTTGAGCTAGAGAAGCCCCTCCCTCCTACTATAGCAGCCTGTTACAGAGGAGTGACACATTTCATTCTGTATAAACACTTATGTTATATCATGCATATTATTCAGCTCAAAAATACATGGTCTTTGTTATATATTAATATGAAATTGTACCTTTACTTGCTCTTTAAGTGAATTGCAAAGCTGACTTCCAGACAGATATGTCTCTCAAGTGATAAGGAAATATGTTCCAAACATTGTTATTCATTTTTATGCTGCCTAGTGGTTGAAAAACAAAACATGTAAATATGTGAATGTTTTGATGCGCTACAGTTTACATGTTTTGCAGAAGGTCGTAACATTGTTGCAACAAAGTGGAAAAAAACAGTAGGAAAGGAAGTGTGATGTTAGAGCTCAAACCACTGGCTTCTTAAACTCACTTATTATCAGATGGCATATCCAGCTTACAAGTAGATAGGGTAGAAATAACGTTAATATATTTTTGTTTTCAGCATGAAGGCCACATATAAAAACTATTTCTTTTTAACTTACCTTATTATGAGCTAGGTGCTATGATGGTCTTTGGGTGCAAAACAGTTATTCGTCCCTATTGCCAGATCTGTTGCCAAGTTCACCACACAGGTAGAATCTCAAATTAACAGAACTAGCTGAGTCCCCAGGTTCGTACTAGTTTGTACAACTGTCAACTCATTCATTAGTCTAAATTGTCATATCAGCTCAATGAATTCGGCCACAATACAGTTTAATCTGTTCATTTTGGGTTCAAAAATGCTGAACTAACTTGGTCTGGACCTGTCACACTGGCCGGTAAAATTACTTACTAAGTGACCGTCTTTCCTTTAGATTCTTGACTGAAAAATGAAGAGAAGATCGTTTAGAGGATGCTCTTTTCCTCAAATGTTATCCGTGGGACTACAGGTTAGGGGGTTAAGCAAATTGTAGCCTAACAGTGAAGAAAATAAAATCTATGTTTGCATTCACCACTTCTCCGTCAGCTGTTCTGTAGGTCAAGTACTCCGACCCTTGCCAATTCACAGCTTGACAAAATTGTGTATTTAATCATGACTAAAAAGCTGTGTGACATTGAATCCTTTCAGCGGGAGGATTTATAATTCATGGCGGTATTGAGGCTTGGAGTATAAAAATTGCCTCTCTCCAATTTACATCTGTCATTCCTCTTATAAAGGAAACCACATCACATATGGTAGCATCTTCCAACAATTACATTCTACAGATTTTCTTTTCCTGTTACCTTCAACAATCTTGCAATAATCCACAATACATTCTGATCAAGAAGATGTAAAGGTTACATGGAATAATGACAGGCTGTACGGAAACATAATTACATTACACAAGGCAGGTACAGAGTCCTATATTGTTCCCTTCAGTTACATATTTACTTAAGGTAAATATCAAGCTGGATTTATGAAAGGATGTTCTCTTTTGACTTGTATTTGGCCTCCATTAAATAATTTATACATTTCACTTTGAAGTGTTTTAGAAAGGAGTGAGTGGGCAGAGTTTGTTTGTAGACTTCATACAGTACGATATATAGAAGATCACACTTGGAGTTTTTCCCTGTATTCAGCAGGCCACTTCTATAAATATGTAATTATATAAATGTATTACTGCAGAAGAATATCAGAGCAATGAATGGAATTCACAATAATAAGTCTTTGCATTTGTACTTGTGTGCTGGTTACCTAGGAAGTCTAAAAAGAATATATGTTTGAGTAGCTAAAGTATGAAAATGAAAATATGCATTGTACATACATTGCTCTTTTGGGACGTCAGGCGTACGTGCGTTTGTTTAGTGTATCTTTGCAATTTTTCGCACTGAGCCATGTTCAGAGAGTTAAGATTTGCAACTGCGGCTATTCAGACCTGCGGCTCCTAATGAAGTGGGTGTTCTAACGTAGGCAGTGCGCAGTAAGGGCGTATTCTGGCAATTGCGTATGCACTCAGGCTTGGATGTAAGTCAGGAGCAGATGTAAGTAGTGGATAATGATGATGATTAATCAGTGCTATGGCCGCGAGATGTTGCTAACTGTGCCATGGTGCAATGGAGAGAAAGCACCAGAGTTATGGCGGTACATGGAAGACCTTACCTTAAGGAAATAATTTCACCATTTTTTCCATATGTTTTCTTTGTAAATATTTTAGTGCAATAAAGAGATTATTATTATTATTATTATTAATATTATGTTACGGGGAGACACTTATGAACGTATTGCGCACGTGTGACGTTCCCGCAAATGTGTTCCTTATCTCTCCACTGCTGTCGCTGCCTTGTGAGCGAGAGACATGAGGACTGAGGTGGGAACGATAACTACGCGTTGAGAAAACATTCGGCCAGTGATCACATCTGATATCTGTCGCGTTGCTGCAGAGACTATTTAATTGACAATTATTTTTTCTTATGGGAGTGTTCTTTTGTGTTAAAAACAATATCATCATTATCATCATCATCATCATTTATTTATATAGCGCCAACATATTCCGTAGCGCTTTACAATTGGGGACAAACATAGTAAACTAATAAAGAAACGGTAAAACAGACAAAGAGGGGAGAAGGCCCTGCTCGCAAGCTTACAATCTATGGGACAATAGGAGTTTGACACATGAGGTTCAGTCTACATTTGCAGTTGGCCCAGCCAGACAACATACATGTGGACAACATACAAACTCCACACAGATAGGTCCGTGGTAGTAATATAACTCATGACTCCAGTCACTTTCTTGCTCACTGAGCTTCTGAACTGAAGCAACAAAAAGGTCTAGTCCTGTGAGGCCCTTAGGGCCTGCGTTACCATTAGACGAACATAGGCACTAAAACATTGAATGAGAGACCTAATGGAACTCATTCAGTGTTTTTAATGTCACTGCAGCGGCTCCACGCTGAGCGCCAGACACTGACATGGTGGAGCAGCTGCGGTCAGCTTTTACCTATGCTGGTCCTCCATGTTTGTGATGGGCTGGGAGTGTGTCGCTAGTCTGTGATGTCATCACCCAGCGCCACACTCCCAGTCTGAGGCGCAGAACATGGCTGCTGAGTTAAAAGGCAACGGTGGTGTGGAAGTGCAGGAACCAAGGTGAGAAGGGGCCACCACCCAGGGCTGGGGGGGTCCCTAGGATGCCCATGGAGGGTCCATTGCCTTTGGAGGCAACAATACCTCCTTGTTTCTGTTACATGATTGCAACCTTTATTTTTTAATTGAAATAACTAGTTTGAAATCTCTACATAATAAATAATTATCTGTGTATCCGCTTAGCAATGGGCTGTTAAAAAGGGTCCAGGGGTCCCAAGTGTAGAAAAAAACACAATCAGAGCAATATACTTATAATGCAGTTTATTAACTTTATTAGGATAGGATTAATATGCTCTAAATATGTTTATATATTTATTAATTATGACACTTTTTACTTCTGAAATTCCCCTTTAAACCATCCCGTTCTGCCCATTTCCTAGGGTGAAGGAGAACAACGTTTAACCCCATAAGCACAGGCTGGCAATTATACCATAGACAAGAGGCAGAACCAGATTTAATGCACTCTTACTAAAAATACCCATTTTCATTTAAAGCCGATTACAAACTCATTTTAATTGCTGCAAAGTTTTAAGCACCAAGTTGCTCATTAGCGAATCTTACTTCCAGAATATCGAGTTAACACAGAAAGAAAACTTTTCACGCAAAAGCAATAACTATATTCTACCAGGGGTTTTATCCCAGGAACTCCTGAGACTTCCTATAATTTGCTGTACAATCTCTAATTTTCTTTACTGTAATGATAAATAGAGATATCGACTTCATATCCAATTAGAGCACTCCTCACCGGAACAAATATTCCCAAATCCTCCAGGAGTCATCCTTTCAGTATCCTCCCCTCATCTTCTAGTTCATAATGAGGTGATCTCAGCGGAGCAGAAGAGCGCTGTGGTACCCCAGAGAGCGCTCCATCGCATCCAAGAGGTCGCCGTAGATGAAGCCTCATTACAGCCCAGGCTCCATCTTTATGTGAACTGATCTGCATAAAGAGAGTGAACAGAAATTCAGGAAAGCAAAGAGTTTAAAATAGATTAAAGAGGAGTTAGGAAATGTTTTCCATTAGCATTCTAAATCACACGAGCAAATAAATAAATACTTACTGTTATCATGCATAATATAGCAAATGAGCAACATTTCATGCACTTTGGAGATGGTGCAGAACTTAGTGTAATAAAATAAATCATATATAAATGTGAATTAAAGCCCCTTCTCTCAGAGCATAAGTCTGTCTGTTCGGAAGCATCTGCACAGAAGCATCGACAGAGTCTAAGTGAATACAATGTATCCTTATAATTGGAGAGTAGTGATGTCACTACTGTGTAATGTAACTTCGAGTTGTCACATGACCTGTTGTAAAAGAGATCCGTGATGGGATGTCAGCTCTCAAATGTAGAATTAGTTCTCAAAACTCTTCTGGTCGTTATTGGCAACTTATATTGTCAATCATAGCTGTTTCTCTACCGCTCTTTATAGTTCTATATAATTATATATATATAATTATATAGAACTATACGCTATTGTTGTTCTTTCCCAAACATTCAAATTTTGCTAGATAATGACTTTTACACACACACACACACACTTCTATATATAATTGATGCAAGAGACTATTGCTACCTTAATGTATTGGTATCATCATCAACATTTATTTATATAGCGCCAGCAAATTCCGTAGCACTTTACAATTGGGAAAAAACATTAATAAGACAATACTGGGTAATACAGACAGACAGAGAGGTAAGAGAACTCTGCTCGCAAGCTTACAATCTATGGGATATTCATAGTGACCCCAAAATAGAATAATACAGTAAGATCCCCTTTAATATGATGAAAAATTAAAATTGACTCATAAACTACTTATATATTAAAGTCCCCCCCTTTAATCAAGAAATAATAACTGCTCCCATCTTTCATAGATTTATGGTGGCTCTTCTTATGGCAGGTAGCTCAAATAGTGTGATGCCGTTTGTGTTATCTAGCCTATCAGAAGTGGTTTTAATTAAACCGCCATCGGTTTAGGTCTTTTGAAAATACCACACACATCGCCGGAGGTTGAACACTCCAGCATAAAACTGCCCTCTAGTAAATGTGGCGGTTTGGAGCACTAAAAATGAATTAGCGAAAAGAACTGCATAAAATTTTTGCATTGTGAACATCCTGCTACGGCTGTTTTGAAGAGTGACCCTCTCTGATTGCGCCTGAATATTCTTTTGATGGATAAAAAAAGAATTAAGGAAATTATTAGCCAATCATAAGGTAAATTAGAACTACTGTACATTAATTTGCAAAACGAAAATTAGGAAGTTTATTCCTTTTCATAAAAAAAACAAGAATAATCTAAAAATACTGCATTGTATAACTATTATTTTAATTAATACTTTGCAGCTGTATTGACTTAAAGGAGGGTTGCACTCTTAGATGACTTTAATTGATTGGCTTATGTGGGCCCCTTATACAGCTTGTGCTAAATATGTTTTTTTTTTTTTCTGTTTTTGCTCTTCATTTATATAACCAGTAAAAGTTCTTTATGTACATTGATCCATGATAGAACACAGGATGCTATTTTAGTGCATGAGATAAACTTTGTGCATGAGATAATCTTTGTGATATAAATACATGACTGGAAAACACAGAAATATGTCAGAAACATAAAGTAATGTATTTAGTAAACATTTAAAGAATGCATATACAAGGAAATAGTGTTCCGGGTCAAAATCCATTTAAACCCATGTGACGGGTCCACTTAAAGTCTAAGCACTTTAATATGGATACTGTACTTCGCTCTGTTTGAGTAAGTAAAACTTTATTGACACTAAAATGAGCATATGAACGTTTTCAGTGAAACAATTATTTACCAAAATCCTTTAGGACATTTATATGTGTGTAATTATAAGGATTTTTTTTCATTCAAACATTAATAAAAGTAACCTATGAGGTTTAATATAAATGATGATTAATACACCCTGATGATAAAATTGAAACTCAATATATGTTTAAAAGCAACTAAGCAAACCTGATACTTTACTCACTAGGCCTCCGCGGGTTGTGAGCAAACTTTATTGTTTAGACTCTTTTATTTAGATTAAAAACACAACTCACCTGAATTGGACACTTGATAAATACATAACTTTAGGGACTGTCTGTTAAGAATATATTTAACTAGAAATCATTTAAACGCTACAGACAGGCTGCTAGCTTGCAAAATTACAAGTGAAGCTAGACAGTGACCTCCAGCCCGACGCCAATATAGATTTACAGAGATGGAAAGTGAAATCTCTAACAATATTAACAGCTGCAATATTCTTTTATAAACATATTTAAAGTGCACTTGTCACCATGATTTAGTGGAAGGACAATAAAACTTATTTATAGCATACTTGCTTTTTGTGCAAGAAATTCTTATTGTTTAACTGAAGTTATAAGAACTGAGGGCTGAAATAAGCACGGAGGATAATAAAATGTTGAGGCTGCATCACTAGGCTTCAGTTAGTCCTCGGGGTCAAAAGTTTAACTGGAGGGGTACGTCCACCTGATGTCACAGGAGAGGGGACATAGACTTTAAATAGGATGGGCGGAGATAGAATCAATCCTGGAGTTACCGGTGTTGCCCAACCACCCTCCCTGGTTGTTACATTGATGCCTGCAGTCAGAGGCGAGCTGTTCCGGGATCGATATACTATGCCTGGCATTTAGGGCAGTGCCAGTGGAAATCACGGATGGAGAGTGGCCGGAAAAAGCAGTTGGAAACGATGGCCAGTGGTCAGGCGCACAGTACGGTAATAGGCACTCTGATCCCAACTCTCTCAGAGCAGTTGTTTATAGCCTCGGTCCAAGTACCACCATGATGGGTAGACTTGTACATTCCTTTAACCCAGAAGGGTTGCGGTTCAGTAGTGACCAGGACAGGTGTCCTGGAAGTAGGTATGTGCGCCCGGGGTTAGAGTCCCCATTATTTTGCGGTTGTCCCTTGGTTGCTGCGGGGTCTTCCTGGTTGCTTAGCAGAAGTCGTACACTACTATTTTCTCCATCACCATTCAAATAAAAGTTCTTTGATTTGCCACACTTACGTCTTGTGTTATTTAATTTAAGTGGTTAAAGGTTGATAAGAGGTTACGTGAAGTAAGAGATATCAGCCTCTAAGCATTTTATTACATTTCTGGTGCTCTTTCCCCACACAAGGTATGTACAGAGAACATTGACTGGTTCTCGCTGAGGATGTGTGTTTAAAAATCTGATACATGTGCTGGCAGTATCTTGAAATTCATGCACCCCAGCCACTATACTCACATAGATACAGCCTAATTCCTGTGACCACTGGAATACTCACACTTGCCCCTCCACACCTGACCTCTCCTCTTCACTCCTCTCTCACATCTCCAGTTGTCTGTCTGATATCTTCTCTTGGATGTCTCACAGCTTCTCAAACTTAACAGGCCCGAGTCATTAAGGAAAGTAAGGCAACAAAAGGAGTAAATGTTCTCCGGGACAAACCATGTTACAATGCAAGGGGTGCAAATTAGTTTATTATTTTGCACATAAGTTATATACTGGTTGTTTTATCATGTAACACACAAATACTTGATAGCTTTAAGTTTACACTGAAATGTAAAGTTGATCTAGGACATGTCCTATCCCAACTGTAAATCTGTTCTCACATTTTAAACTTACCTCCCCCTACAATGCAACATGGTTTTGCCCAGGTGCAAAGTTACTCCTTTTTTATGCTTTGCTCTGCTTAATGACTCAACAAGTCCAAAATGGAACTCATTGTCTTCTCACCATACAGGGTCAACTCAAAGCCCCTCCTCTGCCAATTCAATGACAACACTACGCTCTCATCTGTTCCTTAAGTCCGCTTCTTGGATGTCAACCATGACTTCTCCCTCCACCTTGGTCCTTTCCCTAATCGCGCCTGTTCAACCTTCTCAACATCCCCAGGATAAGACTTTTTCTCACCTTAGATGGAGCTAAAACTCTTATCCACTCTCTCATTATCTCTCACCTCAGGTACTGGAACCTCCTCCTCTCTGGCCTCCCTCTCAACAGCCTCTCCCCACAGCTCATCCTCAACACTGCTGCCAGCGTTTTCCTCTCTTCTAACTCTGCACCTGCCACCCCTCTCTACCAGTCACTAAACTGGCTCAGCAGCCTAGTCAGAACCCATTTCAAACTCCTCACCCTCACCCAGGGGCGGATCTAGATAATTGGTGCACCGGGGGCGATTTAGGCCCCGCCCCCTTTCTGCCTTCTGATGCTGCCGGCGGCTGCACACTATGTGCAGGTCCGTTCTGCAGTGACAGTGTGCTGCCCGAATGCTCTGAATCAGAGCAGCCGGGCAGCACACTGTCACTGCAGAACGGACCTGCACATAGTGTGCAGCCGTTCAGCAGCAAGCCCCTGCTAGGGGGGGCGATCACCCCGATCGCCCCCCCCTGGATTCGCCCCTGCCCTCACCTATACAGCCGTCAGACCCTCCTCTCATCCCTACATCTCCATCCACCCTCCCTACTGTCCTTTCTGCTCTGTCAAAGACTTCTCTTGTGCTGTTCCTCTCCTTTGGAACTCCCTCACATGCCCAATCAGTCTAACCACTAGTCTCTAAGGCTTCAGATATGCCCTTAAAACTCATCTTTTCATCAGACACTATCAGCCCAACTCCTAACTCATAGACTACAGCCCCTCACACCTACTCCTCTTAACTCATGTCCTACTGCTCCCTTAACTTAGCCACTCTTTTGTGTCTGCCCCTCCCCTATAGATTGTAAGCTGTCAGGGGCAGGGCTCTCTTTCCTCATGTTTTCTATTTTTCCCATGTTTTCCTGTCTACACTATCTTCTTCACCTACCACCCTTGTCTCGTACCTTTTTTCTGGTCTTTGGTCTCTGCCTACAGCATGTCTGGTCCTGTTGGTTGTGCCCATGTTCCTGGCCACAGGCTTGGTTCACACTCGTAAGCTCCCTGTTTTTTTTCCCCCTATCTCTCCTCTGAACTTCCCTCTGTACTATGCAGCTCCTTACTACATTGTGTGATTTGTAGTTTCATTTATATACAGACCAATCAGGGCATGGGAATTATCTGACACCACTTGGAGGTGTGTGAAACAAATGCTGCTACTGCTTAGGGAGTACTTGCCTTGAAAAACTTTCTGCAGCAAATTCTTTATGCATCAGTAATAAAGTATAAGAATAATTGTGATAAACTCTGAGTTGCCAAACTGGGGAAAATAATGGCATTAATTGGTTAGCTTGTCATGTACTAAAATATATACAGCAAACATTCCCTGTTTGTAATACCGAGTGCATTGTTAAGTGCTGTACACATATACGTCTAAAACAATGTAGTGTTCTTTAATATATAGCCATGGGTAAGTGCAGAGAAACAATCTATTGTTTGTAGTATGTTACAATGTAATTACCGTATCCTATTTTGTTTGAATTCGAGAGAAACAAAATTTTCCAAAATTTCTGTAAAATATTCTTTCAGCAGCAAAGTTTTTGAAGATTCCGCTCTAGAACTTTGCCTGAAGTTTTTCGATCCAAACCACCTCTACATGACACAGAAGAAAGAATTGTCCATTGTCATCCCAGCTCTATTGATGGACCTTTAAATCTGTAAAATGTGAATTTTTATATACAGTACAGAGTGACAAGGTAAATGCAGAATTCGAAAATTCTATCGCCACCGAACTCGCATGACATTTTGCTGCAACTTTGCTCACCATTAGTGGTTGCGATAAGCACAATCTATCCTTTGTTTTCGCATGTTGGAGGCAGCATTGCTGCCAACGACAGGGTTAACTGCTGCTATTTCCATTTCTGGTGTTGGTTCATAAGTGCACATGTGTGGCTTTCCTGCTCCCACACAAAGATCTTAAAAGCACCAGTTGCCTTAGCAAAAATCTTCTGGTGACCGCACTTTATAACCACAGGAGTCAAACTCCTGACTCGGTGCTGCCACCTACATCATTATACAATGTTGTTAATTTGCTTCACAACCAAAGCCCGATACAAGCCTGCTAATTCCTGTCTGCAGTAACCCTTTGAACGTTGCATTGCAAATACATTTTTACATCTATACATAGTCTTTACATTACTGGTGCACCACACGTGGACCATGAGAAGAAAGAAAGATGCATCAAGCAGATCCGGGACGCCAGAATAGACAGATACGGCATAATTGAAGTATGGCGCAACTGCAGAAAGAGTCGGCATTTCCTCTAATAAATTTGGCATATTTTTCCGCTCAAGCAACTCTATTTTTATTGCAGCCCCTTCAAATTGCTTCCACCTGCCAATCCGGCCCTCTGGCTAAAATCGGTTATGCACGCAGGTCTTCATCTGCACGCCCAATGGACAGTGAGCAGTCTGAAGGGACAGACTAATAGCTATGGAGAGCATGCTATGAACGTCTACACTGTAGATGTAGTACTCTTTGCCGGCCACAAGTAGGTGCCATTTCACATTAATGGACAGCACAGTGGCTAAGTTTTTAGCACTTTTGCCTCATAGCACCGGGGTCATCAGTTCAATTCCTGACCATGGTCTTATCTGTGTCGAGTTTGTATGTTCTCCCCGTGTTTGTGTGGGTTTCCTCCGGGTGCTCTGGTTTCCTTCCACACTCCAAAAACATAATAGTAGGTTAATTGGCTGCTATAAAAAAAACGACCCTAGTCTGCCTGTGTGTGTGTTAGGGAATTTAGACTGTAAGCTCCAATGGGGCAGGGACTGATGTGAGTGAGTTCTCTGTACAGCGCTGCGGAATCAGTGGCGCTATATAAATAAATGGTGATGATGAAGATGATTAGTGCAGTGGCTCTCAAATTTTCTCAGTTCAACGCACCCGTAGGGTCTCCATAATTTTTTCTAGCCACCCCTAAGCCAAAATAATCACCAAGTAGTCCCCCGACTTGCTTACCCAGCTTAGCAACAGCCCTTGCACCCCTGTGAGGTCGCCGAGGGATTCCAGGGAGGAGCGGCCCACAGTTTGAGAACTGCTCTATTAGTGGATTAATTTTAGTCACTTTTAACATTATTTTTATTACTTTTAATGCATTATTTTTAACCGGGTAATCATCCCTAAACAGCTGACTCAATATATTTGTAAAGATATGAAAAATAAAAAAATCAAGTATACGTCTTTCCCACTCAAACAAATAAACGGCAGACATATCAGCTGCAGATTTGGTCACATGAACCTTTGCATCCAATTTTAGTATTTTTTACAGTCTTTGGGTTTTTGCTACTGCAGGTGTTCTCAGTTGTAAAGCGCAGCGGAGTATGTTGGCGCTATAGAAATAAATATTAATAAATGATTAAAATAAAGATGGCAAACCAAAGCCTTTATGAACCGCGCAATGGAGAAATCATGAAATATCGCAGCTACGACGGTTTCTCACCGCGGATCAGTCTGACAAAAGTTTTACAACTAATCATCTGTTGCTCTCGTCTCTTGGATGACAGACTCTATAACAGCAGAAACTGCTGGGCTGGCTGGAAAACAGTTTAGCAAGAAAACGAGTCCCTTTCCCAGGGGGATAGGCGAGAGATCTGCGAGGCAGAAAATCCATAGTAATACGGTAGATTTAAAGTGAGGCCATGCCAGAAAGATTCGTATGAAAGATATATGTGATCACAAATGGTAGATGGTGAAAACTATCAGCAATTCAGGAAAATAGAAGCTTGGAACCTTCAACGTTAGATATTAAAGTGCCAATTTCTATCATTGTATGTGCTCTACTTAATCTACTCTAAAAAAATCCATCCTTATAATTAGGTCGCCCACTTCCTATATCGATCCGGAGACATTAATATTGGTGACGGGTGAACTTGTAGCGGTTCTTAGGCATCACATAAACAATGAATTATCAATTATACTTCAAGTCGAACAGAAGGGACGAGTTCTGACATTGGGCCATTAGTTGAATTTCCAATACGTCTATTTGCAATTTGTTTGGTACTAGTTCAAACAGAAACCGTCGTTTAAATGTAATAATATGAATGGGATTATAAACTGCCTACGTTAAATTCTAAAAATATTAGAAGTTAATGATCAGTTCTATGGCAATAAAACAAATATGTAAGTTGAATGTTTTTATACGGGTCATGAAACTGTGAGGACACTTCTAATATTCTTCCGTTATCTATAATAATCTACTGAATGGGGTGCATTATATCTTATAATGAACATTTTTAATTTAAAACCAAAAAAAATCACACAAATAGCAAAATACCACACAAATATGTATAGATAGAAGAATCCACTCAGGCAGTCAGAGATACTCTACTTCTGTCTGACAAAAAAACACAACAGAGATCTCTGCTGACTGCTCGCAAACAGCGCTACAGCGGGGGCTCATTCACATAAGGGGATTCTTAAATACCGACATCATTATCTTGCTGCAGTGTGGTCAGCATTCCGTGCGGCTTAGAGATTACATTAGACAATCTGTTTTTGGAAACTGCAATGTATCAAGAGGTAATAATGAATGAGAAACAGTTGCATCACTAAATACAGCTGTCAATCAGCAGGAACATAATGGGCCTGATTCATTAAGGAAAGTTAAGCGAAAGTAAGGCAAACCATGTTGCATTGGGGGGAGGTACATTTAAAATGTGATGTCAGATTTATAGTTGGGGTAGGGCATGTTGATCAACCTTAAATTTCAGTGTACAAATAAGCTATTGATTATTTGTGCGCTACATGAAAAAACGTCCATTATTTAAATTATGTGCAAAATAATAAGCTAATTTGCACCCCTTACGTTGCAACATGGTTTTGTCCAGAAATCTTGAGCAAGAAAACGTATTCAATTTTTTGCTTAACTTTCCTTAATGAATTAGGCACCACCTAGATGGCAGTTCCAAATATACAAATACACATGTATATTGTACATCAAGGATGTGATTCTTTAAGAAACGGGAAGTGAATGCAATTTGCGTCTTTTTTCAATTGCACACAGGTACGCCCATAATCTCAGGAAATGTTTCTAGTTGACTACGGATATAAGTCATCACTAGTAATCAGCACTTACACCTGAGCCTGAGAGATGCCCAGAGAAACGACACTCCCCCGTTCCGTCCTTCAAATCGAAGGCAGTCAGAAGTGTCCTTTGCGTACACAAAATACAACGTGTATCAGGATTTAAATTCCTTAATTATTTGGCCCTTAGTGTTGTCCTTGCTGATGGTGGTGATAATGTAAATGGAAGTGGAAGCCACTTTCCTCTGTCTAATACTTCACACATAATCACTACTGGAAGTTATTAGGCAGATAAAAAAAATACAGAACACGTCATAGAATATTCTTTCTAGCTGAGCATTTACCAAAAACTATAATGTTAGAAATGATATCTTTCTCGTTTGTTGAATATTTCTCCTGACCGTACCATGGTGTCAGGACTTTATCCTGATTGCAGAAAGACTCAGGAGGCATCCAGAGAATGGGGGGCTGTACGCACCCAGTCTGCCCCTGATGGTGGTTGTATTGTATAGCGCAGTGCATTTCTGTTGCTTAGTCCCTCCAATCAGGACACAGCAAGCTACGTGTTTATTTGAACATCTATATTTTTGTAATTACGAGTACAAAAAAAGTAGTTTTATTAATGGATGATATAAAAAGGGGGATGTGAAGACAATTTGTACAATGGAAAATAAAAACATACACAAATCCATTTACCTCCACTATAGGGTGGCACAGTGACAAGCAAGAAGAAAGTGGCTTCCAGATTAATATGTGTGTCAGCCATTTTTGTTAAGGTCGTGAACCTTGCTGTACAGACTTCTGTGGTCGGAGAACCAGTCTAACAGGTAAGTCAAATGATTCATGTCGCTGTGGTTGTATCACGGAGCACAGAGGGACAGTGGGATTCTTACAATCTAAGTGGTTTAGCTCCACCCACTACGGAGGCGCAGAGTCTAACATGGCGAAGGTTTTCACCAGGGATCCTCGCAAGGAGGTTTGGTCTGTGCTGCTTACACCAAGCAGCTCGCCGTTCTCCTGGTGGGTACCAGGCGAGACTGACAGGAGAAGAAGATGGTAACCGACAGTGAGAGACCAGAATAGGAAGACCAGTATACAAGGATTACTTGAAGACTGACGGATACCAAATAGCAGGATTAGCTGAGAAGGATATAGCACTGGATACTAGGTGGTAAATTTGTCAAGGTCCGATTTTCTCAGCACCATGGGTATGCTGGTGCTTGTAGTTATAAAAGTATCAACATGCCCACACTGTTTATGGCACCCTGGCTGGCTGGGACTTGCAGTTCCATAAAACAAAATGGTGTACGTTTGTTTTTTTAACACAATAATTGCCATTATTACCCTACACCCACCGTCCAGGGGTAGTAGGAAGAGCCCTAGTGCTATCAGCACTGGGCTGGGTGTCCCTAGAGGGGGGACCCGCTAATTTTTTTCGGCGGCTCCCACTCCCTAGGGAATCCAGCCTAGCGCTGAACAGCCTGGGGTTGGTGGTCATTATGGCAGACTGATCCCTGCCGTGTGTCCCCCTGCTATAGTGCCACCCACCCCGGCTGGTTTGCCTAGTGCTGGTTATGTGAAAATCAGGGAGACCCCACTCAAATTTTCTAGCAAGCAGCGTTTTGCATCTGGCGATTTTTAAAGCAAACTCAGGAGAGTTTGCTTAATCGCAGCTTCATACATTTCAGACTTGTATAGTTAAAGTGGAAAACAGTCAGGAGTTTGATCTCTATCGATTTTGGAAATAGCGCTTTTGACAGAAACACATCTCTGGCGATTTTACCTGAAATCTCAGCTTCATACATCTGCGAGTTTCAACTCTCCCGAGGAAATCGCTGGATTTGCAAAATCTCACCTTGATATATTTACCCCTAGGACTCACAAGGAATACACAGGATACCAGGATACTTGGATTAGCTGAGAAGGATATAGCGCTGGATACCAGGATCTGCTGGGTAGTAACAGATACAGGATACCAGGACTCACAAGGAATACGCGGGATAACAGGAGCCAAACAATCCAGCAGCTTTTCAGGCTATCAGGGCATGAATACCTGGCACCATATTACCAGAACAGGTGCCTTAAATAGTCCGGAGGATGAGGGGGAATGAAAGGTAATCAGCCAATAATAGGCGACATTGGGCATGCACACTATTGTAAACCAAGATGGCGGCCACCACCGTAAGATGCTGAAGCGGAGACGCCAGACAGAGAGGACAGCCCTGGGCACCGGACCAGGGTAGATAATCGGGAGGGTCTGGTACGTGACAGGTTGGGGGTTGCGTGGTCAATGGCACTACAGAGAATACAGAAATCACTTTGTGGGTAAAATAGGACGGGGCGGCCTACGTGTACGGTGTACGTTCACCCTGAGGAGAGCCAATGGACAGGGAACCAGAGGAGACAGTCTGTTGTATAACATGACATGGACCCTAACAAACATGAAGGATCTGTCAGATCAGCAGAAACACCAGACCACATGCAATAACATTCAATATTACTGTGTAACGCAATGAACTCCCTCCGAGATGGAAATTTTTTCGGCGTCTTGGTAAATGCATACAGGGCATCGTTGTATTTTAACTTTCCAATCACTTTATAACATAAAATAATTTGTATAACATTTCCCTACCAACCACTATTTAAGTATGATTCATAAAACAATAACCATGTCGCATATATAATCCCTTTGCTGATACAGAATAACAACGGCAGACATGAAAGAGAAGTGAGTGACAGATCAAACGAGTGAAACTCGGGAAACTGTAGATTCTTTCCCTCTTCACACTTCCATAATATTAACAGGAAGCTTTTTACTTTGAAATGTCAGTAACACCTCTTTATTTTTCTCAGGTTATGCCAGGTAGACAGATGTCTGCAAACCCGTTCTAGGACATCCAACGGTAATTTAATTTTAAAGGACAACTTAACGCAATATTTTAGAGATTTATTGTGCTGCGTTTACAGAGGGAACTCCAAAGAATTCGTTCTCAGGAGTATATTTAACTATAACTGGCTCAACGGCAAGGAAATCGCATTTAGGACTCAATTAGAAGATTGGTTTGTTAAAAAAAATGTTTCCCAACTATTAGTTATATAATAAGTTATTATTTGTTATGCATTTATTTTTAAGTTATGAGGTATTAAACTTGTAGCCATCCTCATATAAGCACGAGATGGTCAAACCCTGCCTGCAAGCTCCTGCAGAATGATTTTTTTACTAAATTACAATTCATTTCGGTGTTCCTTTTCCTATGAGTCCTTGTCATTAAAAGTTTTTTTACATGTTATAGCTCTTCAGTGTAATGGCTGTAACCCCTTTATGGAAAGGTCATTTCATCATCATCATCAACTATTTATATAGCGAGACTAATTCCGCAGCACTGTACAGAGAACTCACTCACATCAGTCCCTGCACCATCAGAGCTTACAGTCTATATTCCCTAACATACGCTGACCGAAAGAGACTAAGGTCAATTTGATAGCAGCCAATTAACCTACCAGTATATTTTTGGAGTGTGGGAGGAAACCGGAGCACCCGGAGGAAACCCACGCAAACACGGGGAGAACATACAGACTCCTCACAGATAAGGCCATGGTCGGGATTTGAACTCATGACCCCAGTGCTGTGAGGCAGAAGTGCTAACCACTGAGCAACCGTGCTCCTATGTGGTTGTCCAAAGTGGACAGAGATCAGCCCATCGATGCTTATATTGAATGGCTGTATTTGTGTGCACTGTTATTGATTCACCTAAAACATAGATCAAATATATTTTCTTTGCCAATTTTTTTTTAGTAATAAGCTAATCCACTTTCTAATCAAATATATCAGATTTAAGACATTATTATTATCATCATTTATTTGTTAGGCGCCACAAGGTATCTGCAGCGCCGCACATAGTACTAACAAGACATATCTCATTCTGTAATCTACTATGCTTCAACCCTTTACATTAAAGTGGATGTTTACCTTTTGTGTAGCTTTTATGAGGACTGCGGCACGATAGCGCAGCGGTAGTAGCTGGCGCTATGGAGTCAGGCCATGAAAACAGCCGTAACGTGGATGTTTGCTTGGCTCAGCCTGTCCTAGATACACTCTACTAGAGAGTGTATCCGAGAGACCATTATAGAGGCAAGGCTTGTAATATAGAGAAATAGGCCATAATGACATTTCACATTCAATAATGAAACATAAATAAATGAATAACCGTCCACACAGTTGGAAATATCCTGTAGTCTTTCTGATGTTCAGTTTTCTTTATGAACAAGCCAGACAGAAGCTGCTGGTATTTTAGTGCTCCAAAAACTGGAAAATAAATGTTCAAATAAATAAGGAGGGCAATTACCCACAGTACCCGGGAAATGGTAGTAAATATGTAGCTTTAAATTGAACAAACACATTTAAATATGGAGAGACATTTATCTACGACAATATAGGCTGTTTTTGAAGTGGATTTCATCTGACAACATAACACAATGCACAGCTCTGGAACGTTTAAATCATGTCGTTCTATATAAAGGAAAGAGAAATTAAGAGCAACACATTTCATACTGCTAAATGCTTCTAGTGCAGCTGTAAATTTCAGCTTTAGCACACAGCGGAACGGAGACAAGTTGCGGTAACTCACAAAAGTAAAATATTCAGAATACAATGAGAGTAAAATAATAGATCATAAAATGCACAGAAGTCTTCTCGTACATCAATTATATTTACAGAGCAAGTAAACATGTTTTATTTAATGGTGTAGAACGCAGGCTTTTGTTTCTCCAACGCCTTTTCTACCAGCGCGGTTTGCAATATGTAAATGACTTTTTTTTAGCTCAAAAGTCATTCCAATAACGACAACTGTAAAATATGTCTATTGTTCTTATCGATATAAGTATTGTATAGTGATGCTACAATCGTATGTCTGAATCTGGATTTAGTGCTTTTCCTCTTAGGCAACCAAATATTTTGTGCAGGTTGGAGGGGAGGTTGCAACACATTGCATGGTAGTGATTAATGGTAGGGATTAATGGTAGGGATTAATGGTAGGGATTAGCTAACTACCAAAAACATACTAGTAGGTTAATTGGCTGTTATTAAATTGACCCTAGTCTCTCTCTCTCTGCTTGTGTGTGTGTGTTAGGGAATTTAGACTGTAAGCTCCAATGGGGCAGGGACTGATGTGAGCGAGTTCTCTGTACAGCGCTGCGGAATTAGTGGCGCTATATAAATTGATGATGATTACCATACGCCGTACCCTCACTCCTCCTCTGGTCCTCTGGCCACGCCCCCAATGGAACACCGCGCAAAACTGCAAATATGGAGGAAAGACTGGAAATGTAATGCTTTTTCCTCCATATTTTCCTTAATACATAGACCCATATATTCAACACTGACATGAAAATTTAAGCATTTGTAGTATTTCTCATTAACAGTAGTAAAGTGCAATTTTTGCAAAGTTTTAAAATAGCAGTTAATCCCCATATTGAGCTCTGTAATACCCAAGAATAGAGATGTGTTAAAGGTCATGTCTGAAATAAAACGGTCTAGAATGATTTGTGCGAGTTTTCACTGAAAAATGGACATGTCTAAGAGGTGCGCAGGAGGAGGAGCTTATCTGTCTTCTATCTCTGCCAGCGGCCGGCAGGACACGTTGGGGGTTGTAGTTCAACTGCAGCTGGGGAGACGCAGGTCACCAGTCTATGCTCTAGACCAGGCCTAGCCAACCTGTAGCACTCCAGGTGTTGAAAAACGACATGTCCCAGCATGCTTTGCCAACTGTAGTTTCTTCATCCGCTGGCAGAGCTTGCTGGGACTTGTAGTTCCCCAACACCTCTGGAGACACTAGTGGGCCAGGCCTGTTCTAGAATCACTCAAACAACAAACATTAGCTGTTGTGAACAAACTTTATTTATTTGTATTTATTTTTATTCAGACTCATTTGCGTCTCCGGTTTTGTTGTTTCAAAATTTCAAAAGTAATACCAGGCAAGACGGAGCGTGGAAGGGAAATTAATTATCCCTTCTAACTTGCCCCATTTATTTTTTATACTTTCTATCAGATTTCTGACACAGAAAGAATTAGTTGCTAATGATAATGTTCTTACTAATATCTTATAGAAGCCTCCCCCCCGCCTCCCAGTTCTGCCTAGATAGTTGGAGTGATCAGTCGCTGTAATTTTCAACAAATGAATGCATTCATGGCCTGCATTATTCATCGCTAAGTATCTATAATCTTGATCCTCTTTTACCTTTGGGTATGCCTGCTCTCTCCTTAAATCCTCTCACCGGTGCTTCATGTAACGCGTAGTTCATTAGCGATACCATGATTGCGAATGTAATGAACATTTAACATACTCTGACTGTCAGGCACTTCGGGGGGCTCTGTGTCTCTCTAGGTCCTCGGGTGGGTGTAAAACCTCATTATACATAAAACACTATGTTTCCCTGTCTTGTGCTTCAGCATTAGACATATGGCCGATCAAGAAATCCAGTCTTAAACCTTGTTTTCACATTCATCTCATTTTTAGAAAAAGAAAACTCTTAAAGTTTTAAACCACTAGTTAAAGTGAACTGTTGCCGACACCCAGTAAATTTAAAATTAGTAAAATTCTATTAACATACAAGGCCATCGACAAAACTGCACCTACATACATCTCCTCACTTGTCTCAAAATATCTCCCAACTCGACACCTCCGTTCTGCACAAGATCTGTGTCTCTCTTCCACTCTCATCACATCCTCCCATTCTCGGTTACAGGATTTTTTTTCGGGCTGCCCTAACTTTGTGGAATTCCCTCCCTGGCACAATAAGACTTTCCTCTGGCATTCAAAACTTTAAACTTTCTCTGAAAACCCACCTCTTCAGGCAAGCTTATAATATTCCTTAACTTCCCTCTTAACTGCTATAGGTTACCCTATTATCACTCTTTACACAGTTCACATAAGACAGCAACTCTTTAACTTACTGATCAACATTGCTGTGTGACTGATCACACAACCCACTAAGTACTTGTTACCTTTGCAGTGTGGGTACACAATGACTGCCTGAACTAAGTGTACGCAACCGGTGCATGTTAAACTAGAATGTTTACAGGTTTCTGAACTAGTGTGGTTTGTGATGGATAATTTTGAGTATTACTAATTTGTAGCCCTCTATGAAATGATGATAGATAATGAATAAGCAGACAGATAACTTATTTCAGTTGAATTTGTAACTATAAAATATTTGTGTCAGTGTCAACAAAACTTGTATGATTTATTTTGATCCCCGAAAGGAGAAGCAGGTATTTCATGCTCCCAATCTGCCTCAGTATGGGGTATGTACATGAGCAGTCACACCAAATATATGTTGTGGCCAAAATAGTAAACAAAGTAAATAAAGATTATGGTGTTTGCACCGTAGGACAACTTATATCTGGCAAACGTAGAATCCACACGAACGAAGTAACAGCAGTGATAAAGGATTGGCTTAAAGTATATATAAGAATATATAACATAAATTACAAATAATAGCTCAATACGGAAACCCCTAATTCATGAGACAGAGCGGAACATGATAATAATTGTCTATAAACAATGACTACATTGATTCCTGATATTTTTATTTTCTATACTATAAAGTTGATACAATGTTCCCAGTTGTAGTCACATGACATAGGGGGGATTCAATTGGCCACGTTGCTTGAAAGAGTAGCGCGGCCTGTGCAATATTACCGCTATTACGGTATTAGTGCACGTAAATACTGTTATTACGGTAGTTTCAACGCCAGCTCAGGGAACTTTATATTCCACATATGTATTAGATGTAGCAATAATACACGATGATGATGATCATCACAACAATTATATTTTATATTGAAAATAGGAAATTCACATTTATTAGCAAAACTGTGAAAACACCATTCTATCTTCTGTGTATGTTACGTCATTATGTTATTATATTCAAATAGGGTAATAGGGCATTTCTACGCTATCCTGGGGTATAAGTATATTCGCAGTTGTTATGCCTGACTTACGCCTGGTGCAAACGTTACTGTACTTTTAGGTGATTACACATTCACCACTAATTGTCTTAAAATGAATACCCAAAATGCTTCTCTCTTAAGCAGCTTTAAAGTCGGTCATGGTGCCCCAGCTTCATAATATACATCATCCAAGATTTGCCAACGTCTTTCAAAACCTCTCTGTCTTTTGTATTTATAATGTCTAGCAACAGTTGTTAAGTTTTTACTTTTCTGAGTATCTGAAATCTGATATTTAGATCTTCTTCTTGTAATTCCTGTTACTAGAGTGATGAAGATTCAGTCTAGACTTACTCTGATCTGACCCACAGAAGCCACAATACATCACATTCACAATATACTACTTTAAAGGAATACATTAAAATTTAAAAACCAAAACTCTGGAAGATATAAAGAGATAGAAATAAAAGAAAGAATAGGATAGGTAAGTGGTGATTAATATATCATCGAGGCCTTTATCTTTAAAGGATAATGTGTTTTTATACCCACTAATTCTTTTAAGCCATTAGATTTTGTTGGTTATTTTTTAAGCTTTGTCAACATATTAGACTTAAAATGCATTTTAAACACATTCCTAAAATATGTGGCCAAAGAACAGCCTATTCCAATAGCATTAAACAAAATAAGTTGTACGGATCCTGGTATTTCCAATAATTGCACTGACGCATTTATGAATTGTATGGGAGAGACAGGCTTTAATATCGTTGCAACAAAATGAAAACTATGGTTATTAGAAAGGAGAAGAGTGAGGTTTAAAACAAGTTCTTTAAAGATGCTGATTTATTGAGTCATTAAACAATTATTGTATGATTATTTGCATATTGAACATCCAAGAACACATGTATTAAATCTCTTACACAACATGCATAAGTATTAGAGATGCTCAGGCTCGGTTCCCAGAGAACGGAACACACCCGAACTTAGCAGATCCGATACTTTCAGATCAGATACTTTTGCGCGCCCTCGGAATTAAAAAAGAGGCAAAATGTCATCGATACGTCGTCGTATCTCACGAGCTTTGGATCCTATAAGTACCGCCCTCCACGGCAATCCAGCGCCATTTCACAAAGGGACACAGAAGGGGTAGCACAGTTCTTGGCAGTCTCTAGTGCAGTTGGGCAGCGTCATAGGTAGAAGAGAAAGGGGAGGGGTAGTAGTTCAGTGTTCCCTCTAAGCTGAGCAATCTGGACATGATAGAGTTAAACCTGTATATTACTAGGAAACAACCTGCAGATTGTGAATGCAAACCTTTCGGGTGGAGCCCTCATTAGAGTGACCTTTTAACTCTTTCCTTTCCAGATTGCTCAGCTTAGAGGGAACACTGGTAGCAGTGTTCTTCAAAGTCCCCAGTGACATTCAGGAGAGCTCCATTGCTAATTGTCATTGCTGAAGTCCAAATACTAGTGCTGGCAGGCTTGGTGTAAATCCGCAGTCACATTGTACTGTGTTATATAGGTAACATACAAAGAGGAGAGCTCCATTGCTCCATTGCTAATTGTCATTGCTGAAATACAAATACTAGGGCTGACAGGCTTGGTGTAAATCCGCAGTCACATTGTACTGTGTTATATAGGTAACATACAAAGAGGAGAGCTCCATTGCTCCATTGCTAATTGTCATTGCTGAAATACAAATACTAGGGCTGACAGGCTTGGTGTAAATCCGAAGTCACATTGTACTGTGTTATATAGGTAACATACAAAGAGGAGAGCTCCATTGCTAATTGTCATTGCTGAAATACAAATAATAGGTCTGGCAGACTTGGTCTTCTAAATCTGCAGTCTTTCTTTGAAAGTGTATGAAAATAATATTGTGACCTGTGAGGTGGTCAAAATTGACTGCAAATGACTTGAAATTAGTGTTATTGAGGTTAATAATAATGTAGTGGAGAAAAAAAGCAAAAATATGTGATTTTAGAAAAAAATAAAATAGGATTTTAAAAAAAATCGGGATCCAAAACCAAAACCAAAACACACAAGGGCGGTTTTTGCCAAAACCAAAACCAAAGCCAAAACACAAAGTTAATTCAGATCCAAAAACCAAAACCAGAACACGGGGGTCAGTGAACATCTCTAATAAATATTCTCATTAACTGTCTGTAGTGGGGTGTGGTCCATCCATCACCTTTTAGCAATCTATATAGATAAAATCATCATTATATAGCGCCAATAATGCCTCAGCGCTGTACAGAGAACTCAGTCACATCAGTCCCTGCCCCATTGGAGCTTACAGTCTAAATTCCTTAACATACACACAGATTATGGTCAATTTAATAGCAACCATTTCACCTACCAGTATGTTTTTGGAGTGCGGATGGAAACTGGAGCACCCAGAGGAAACCCACACAAATACGCAAAAAACATACAAACTGCACACATATAAGGCCATGGTCAGGAATTGAACTCATGATGTCAGTGCTGTGAGGCAGAAGTGCTAACCACTGAGCCACCGTGCTAGAATCCTTCATTGTTTGAAGAACTCTACTGATTCCTTTTTACTTGACTGTCTACGATTAATGGTATTGATATCTCTTTTGTATGTTCATTTGATGTTAATAGTTAATATACGTCCATCCTGCTTATTGAGGTTTGACATTGTGTTAAAAAATATCTAATCCACAATCCCAGTCTTTCTAATTTTATGAGCTCATTCTTGTCATGGCTGAAGGTAATGTAAATGAAACCTTATTCCAGATTTGATCAAAATCTGTTTTATACAATAACGCAGTTCAGCTATTACTCCTGGTTACTCTGTAGCAACAATTTACACCAATATTTTTTTTGGTGTGGAATTTGAACAGACTTGATTTTGAATTTTGATTGGTAACCTGTTTATATTAAATGTTGGTATAGATATATAGACGATATCTTCAACAGTCCATTGGATGTATTACTTGAATTCATTAATTTTATTTATACAGTCCGTGAGAAATTTAAATTCACATGAGAATAACCTGAAGCTCACCAATACTTACTGGATGTGAAAACTATTAGAGAAGATGATAATGTAACAGCTCCCGCTGGAAACCTAGATTAACCTTTAGAACAGGACATGAGAGAGGTCTTCACCTATAGCAGCCACGTTTCCCGTAGAGAGTCAAGTTCTCACAGGTATTCAGATGCCCCAGGACTTAAACTCAGAGTAGTAAAAGTTTATCTTAGGTTCTCGGTAGCGATGAGGTAAAGAGACTGAGTATAGCATGGTCGTGGGCAGGTAGAGAGCAGGTATTACGGTCGACAAGCCAGATAATTGGGGCAGGCAGCAAGCAGGGAGCTTCCAAAAGACAAGCCAAGAGTCAAGACGGGCAGCAGACAGAGACTATCCAGGAGCAGGCAAAAGTTCAGGCAACAGGTAATCAATAAATATTTTCAGCAAAGACTAGGCTTCACGAGGTGCAGGCACAAATGCTTTAACTGGCAGGGAGGTAAGCGCTCTGTGCAATTTAAAGGAATGGGGCCCAATGAGAGCGCTCCCTAGGAGAAAGCTCCCCCCCACCAGCGATCTAACAGGTAATTTGTGAGTCATGTGACTGCCAGGCAAAAGCACCGATGCAGAGAAGTTCCGGCACCGCAAGTAAATAGCGCTCTGGCTGCTTAGCAACAGCTGAGACGAACAATCAGTGTGCGCCATCGCAAATAAAGCGGCAGCTTATAACAGATAAATTGTGATTTACTTATACTCTAATCTAACTGATCTTAATACTATGTTACACTCTAATCTTCACTGACCTACCTGAAGAGCTATTTCATGAGTGTTAAAAGATTATTTCGTCTGGAAAGGAATGTTGTAGAATTGAGAAGTTTTACAGGCTGAGCTGAAATTGGGAACCTTGTGTATAGGGCCCTCTATGATTTCATACAAGAGGGATACAACAAATGGTGATCATACTATAAGAGCTGATTTACGTTTTTCAAGATATATCCAAATAACATTTTTTTACAGCAAGAAGAAATAGGACATTTACCTGTTTGAATTGTCAGCATTTCAATGCAATCTTTAAAGATAAATATTGTTCTCCCAGGTACTAGCTATTCCTATTAAGAGATTCTTTTCTTGCAGTTCTTCCAATGTGATTTATTTACTAAAATGCCTGTGCGGTTTGGTGTATGTAGGTCAGACAAGCAGCCCGATTAGGTTTATACTGAATGGACATCGCTCCAGCATCAGGACACGCTGGTTTAACGAAACAACTGTTGCCAGACATTTTACAGAAAAGAGATGTAATATTTCTGAATTAAGTTTGGCAAATCCTTGAGGAGGTTTATTCCGGTGCTTGAGGCAAAATACTGACATTAAAACGGCTTCAGAGAGAAGCATTTTGTATTTTTCACCTTAACACATTGTTTTCAAATGTCCTTATGTGGACTTTAAATTGCATTGCTTTCTGACAATTATGTGTATTATTTCCTAGATTTTCAAAGTACTGTGTCATGTGTCCACAGTTTTAAAAAGATATAAAGATTGTTGTGATAAATTTAATCATTTTTGATCCACAGTTTGTTCCTCGCTGTCTCATGGACTAGTAGTAATGATTTATGATTTGTATTTTATGTTATCTATTAGATACATTTACTTTATTTCTCTGACATCCCTTTATGATTTCTTTGTATGCTATTCCTTTCTCACCTGTGTATGTAATGGTTTGTTAAAGGAAGTATTCCTCCGCTCTCACCTTGTTACTATGCTTTATATTAAATGTGTGAATGTTCTATGTAACTATGTTCACTTGGATTTTAAAGGAGCAGGAAATTCCCACTAGTTTGACATAGTTACATGGTGAATGTAGGACTGATGTTGCGGTTTATCCGTAAGTACTTTACGAGATGCTCCACTAATCGCTGGTGCGTCACTGGATGTGACTGCATGACCGCCATTTAAAAAAAATGAAGTTTGTGGATTGGGACACATTTGTTCTGCAAACATCTGGGGCCTGATTCATTAAGGACCGTAAATGCTGATTATTTTACATTAAATTACTCTGCACATAACCAGAAATGTACTATACGCCAGAGAACGTAACAAAATCCAATTCATCTTTGTGCGCAAAGAACACGTCCAACAACCAACAATTTCAGGGGTGGAACGGGGAGGGGAATGGGCGTATGCACGTTGTCAATGTACAGTAAGGGCGTGCCAAGGTTGGGTGCAAACAGCAGCGTCTGATTCAAGCTTTGGGCATCTCTAAGGTACTTGATTTTCAGTTGTATCACTTGCTCCAGCTATAAGTCATGTGCAAGTGCTGAGTGCTAGTGATGACGGCTGTGTATACAGCTAGAACATGTGTTTGCAATTAGGAGCAACTGTAAATAACAATGCATTTTGTATTTTATTTTCTGTGCGTTCTGCTAGGACTTTATATTCCACATATGTATTGTACATATCCTAAGGGTGTTGTGTCTATCTCAATATGTGCCATATATGCAGAACGTACCTAGACCCATATTTAACAAGAGACGCTTCATAACGGTGCATTATAATCGCGTTGCGTATTGATTCCATTTTACGATTTGCACTATTCTCTTGTCCGTAGGAGTTTATTACACAAAGAAATGCTGGGGCACAGCAGATGGTGAAGTTCCACGAACAGAATGTCAGTTTCAAGCCACGTACTCATTCAGGAGGGTCCACAGATAAACAAAGAAAGGCTCAATCCTCCTATGAGACATCCTGATCTTGGAGAGTTCTGACCTCTGACCTATTACAGACTGACTTGTGTCCCTATAACTCGATTTCTACTGTGATGTGATTTATGGCCCTTTTGTGTGTATAAATTCCTGTTCCTTTACCAAAGACTATCCTGTGAGAAGCTCAGCTGGCCAGCATGCGCATGCTGCTTTGGTGAAGCTTTGCTTTGATGATATTATTTTCTCCTTTTAGTATTTCCCTTTTATAATTGTATCTTTGCATCGGTTAATGTCTAAGTATGCGTACGCTTTGCGTTTAGTTGCAATGTCAATGTATTTTGTCATTACGGGCTCATTTTAATGTCTCCATATGCATCGCTAATAAGCTCTTTTGTTAACCTGTAAAACCACAGCAATTGTATCGGACAATCACTAATTTCCAACTCCAATAATGCTATTTACAATGCCCCAAATTTCCCAGGTACAAAGGAAAACCCTCTTTAGTGATGCCAGCACTTAAGATGGCTGCAGGTTGCACGGTTCATGGGTGGAGATGAGAGGTGTGAAGGTGTTCTAAGGGTAACTTTCGATTTGATGCTCAATTGTACTAATAGGAAATTAAAAAAGGGGAGATTGAGACTTTTTACATGCATTATTTGACCTGCAGAGAGTGCAGAAGCCTTTCCACCATTAACAACACTTTAATTATGAAAACTGGGGAGAAGTGACATAATCTATGATAAATGACCGAAAATAATCCATCCTGTACATTGCTTAGAGGATTGTGATGTTTGTAGCTGTCTATATTAAACTGTGCTTTACAATTAAAAAAAAAAAATGGTAATAGGTAGTTTAATTAACAAAAGAGCACCATCTAATGAGAGTGCTAATTTGAGTACACCATAATTGTTACTTTTTTGGCTCATTAACACTTAAATCAGCATTTTTAGGTGTTTCTATATGATTTGTTTTTATGATAATTTGCACTCTAAGGTCTAGCGAGGGGCACAGCCGCGCACGTATCACTACGAACAAGGCTTATTAAAAATCTTAAGCGTTCCTCTTTGGTAATTTGAAATGTTGAACTGTTGCTGGGTGAGATTAATATCTTTCACTTAACTCACATATTACACTAGTTAATGAGGGCATTCTGAGTTCTCTGTACTAATTGCAGTTTGTGTTTAGTGTTTAATACAGACACAGAATTTAATAAACTCTTTGGTCTCTAGTACTACATTCAGTTCTGGTTTGTTCATGTTTGTTGTACCGTAATTACCTTCCAACAAATGTATTCTCTGGAACACACAGGCTGGAAACGGGAAGCCGACTAATTTACCCTGTCTCTGTATGGTCTCCTCTTGATGGGAGAAGTCAGTGGAAACATCTTGATTGTGTATTTGTGTCGGCAGAATTGATTCCAGCTGCTGTAACTCAACCGAGAGGAAATACCAATAAACGCCAAACGGCTGATATTCTCCCTCTGCACATTCACCTTCTAACCCTTAGAATAAAAATATCTACTTAATACCTGAAATAAGACACATTTGGGCGCACTAAAGTCACTGAATTAGCTGTTCAAGTTCATAGGACGCTGCCTACTTACTTTGCAAATACAGATGGAGCAGAATTTATTGCAGTTAACGATACACCGGAGCTAAGGATTAGGTGGAGAATGCTCACAATTTATTTCTGTTTACTTTAGCTGTGGGATATTCAAGATATTTGCAAAAAGTAGTCTACTGACTGCAGTAAGCTCTACTTTACCTGTATATAGCAATAGTTAACTTTATAATATCAACCCAGGTGGGGACAACATACTGCACTAAAGGGCACATTTATCAAATGTCCCTGATCAAGATGTTAACTTTATTTATTTATTGCAAGTTTCCAAAGTGCCAGTTTGTGCATGAAAGTTTCATCTTTATGTTTTGTCTTTAGACTAATACATGCAGATTATTTGTTTACTTACCTATCTAGATGTTTTCAGTACAGATCATTGGATGAGTCACTTACATTGAATTTGAATTGCATTTTGCAAATTGTGTCACATAGAGAATGCAGGGATAGTTCCAAAGCTGAATTTATTTTAACCTGTTGCATTATAAATATTTGCATTTCTTAATGGAGTTTTCCTCTTAACTGTGTGACTGAAAATACATTTATGAACCTGGAATAAAGCGGAGGAGCATTGCAAACATATCATCCTGTTTTGTAACGCCATATGGCTACTAAGCATTTGCATCCATTATTATGTTTACCTGGATTAGTTCATCGAGAGGAGTCGGTTAGACCTGGGCGGATTGGGACATTCTATGCTGAATGCAGTTCTGTGCACACATGCAAAAATGAGTTTGTCTAGCAGGACAAGATATGCTAAAGGCCTTAAAGGAGTTTACACATTGGGCATTTTGGGGGCATCATTACATTTTAGCAGACATCTGCAGGCAAGTTTTAACCCTGCAAAATAATTAGATTTTTACACTAATTTTAATGGGTCACATTTTGCATCATCTTTATATTAATATATACAATTATTTAACCCTGCAAAATCTATGATAGGAATGAGATTGTCTAATGAGAAAAGACAATATTTCTTAAAATAGAACGCGCTAATCCACTAGTTCCCAACTCCAGTCCTCAGGGACCCCTAACAGTGCATGTTTTCCATATCTCCTTGCTGGAGCACAGGTGTATTCATTACTAACACACATTTTGAAGATCCACAAGTGGTACTAATTATTTCACCTGTGACCTGGAAAACCTGCACTGTTAGGGGTCCCTGAGGACTGGAGTTGGGAAACACTGTGCTAATCTATTCCACCTATAAAAAGGGGATATATTTTGTTACGGCAGACCCAGCTAACATTGAACAGTAATGGAGGATTAGGCTGCGGCTCAATAAAATCATGCGCTGAGAGATAGTAACGGATGGAAATAACTAATAATGACTGGTAAATGACCAGCTGTGGGTCACCTAGACTAGATTTATGTACGACATTATACAGTTATTAGTTATGTCATGTTCTGCGGTTCAAGCTTCTAATTTGTGGGCAGCACGGTGGCTCAGTGGTTAGCACTTCTGCCTCACAGCACTGTGGTCATAAGTTCGATTCCCGACCATGGCCTTATCTGTGTGGAGTTTTTATGTTCTCACCGTGTTTGCGTGGGTTTCCTCCGGGTGCTCCGGTTTCCTCCCACATTCCAAAAATATACTAGTAGGTTAATTGGCTGCTATCAAAATTGACCCTAGTCTCTCCCTCTCTGTGTGTGTGTGTGTGTGTGTGTGTGTGTGTGTCTATATTAGGGAATTTAGACTGTAAGCTCCAATGGGGCAGGGACTGATGTGAATGAGTTCTCTGTACAGCACTGCAGAATTAGTGGCGCTATATAAATAAATGATGATGATGATGATAATTTCATCAATATCACCATCATCATTATGTGACCCATGATGGGTGTCTCCTATCACTTCTGACTTATTTAAGACATAAGTAAGGCTCCAACGAGCAGTATTTTAGGAGAAAGAAATGAAAATATGTAATTAGTTAAGAAAACAGTCCTGATAAGTTAGTAGGCAGAACTTCTTATACCTGTTGCAGAAATGCTACAAAACATTCTGCTTAGCATCTGCGCAGACGAGCATAACAAAGTGTAAAGGGGGTGCACACTGTGTGCATCTCCAGTGTCCTCTGCGGCGATTGGCCCCTTGGGGGTATCACTACGCAATCACTGCTCCGCCCATACCACTACACCAAATCCAATCCTTGCTCTGCGGGGAACTCTGTTGTTAAGAGGACAGACACCCTCATGCCGCTTTTACCAGACTTACCGTGTACCAGCAGACAAGTCAGCGCCTGCGCACATGTAGAATGCAACACCTCTACCCATTACTCTGCATCTGTAAATTACCCCATAGATAGTATACAATTATGCACAAAATAAATCATAAGAAACATTTCTATATTACACAAAATTTTGCTGCTGAATTTGTATTAATATTATTCAACATATAATATTAGTTTTAATCAACATTTGTGTGTCTTAGGCAATATTTTTTTAAACTATGTTTGGCCAATATATAACAGACCTACGGCGTCCGAATCCCGTTCTTGATTTCCATCCTTTTTAAATGGACAGCATGAAACTTTAGGCTGTGGGTTTGGCATAGAATCCCACAGAAGATTTATTTAGTGTCCCTGTTCCGAAACTTAGCTTGTCCGGGGTGAATTAAATTTAAAGTCTACTCCTTCCAGGGAAAATGGCCCATCCATCATACCACAAATCCTCGACCCATTCCTCTTCGGTCTCATGACAAATGGGTTTATTCTCTGTAGTAGTTTCCAGCAGACGTTTTTCCTCTAGTCTGATGCTGCTCGGTTCATACCGATTCCTTAAAACAGAACATTCTAATCCATTCTACCTATAACAAGGGGATATATTTTCTCACGGCAGACCCGCTAACATTGACAGTAATGAAGGATTAGGCTTCGACTCAATAAAATCATGCGCTGAGGGAAAGTAACGGATGGAAATATCTAATAGTGATCTGGTAATTGACCAGCTGTGAGTTGCCTGGACTTGATGTACTGTAGGGCATTATACAGTTATTAGTTATGTCATGTTCCGCAGTACGAGTTTCTATTATCATCAATATTCTGAAATGTGCTGTATATGAGGATCGATCCAGTGTTTAACCATCAGTCAGGTAACACATTGATTGCAGAGACAAATTAATAATCTCAATATCTGGATGTGAATTACACAGTTATTCCCTGTTTTTTTGTTAATCAGTTACTGCAGGTGCCACTGATAACCACTAGAGGCAGGTGTTAAGTTTCTGATGGTCATCTGTCTAAAATAAACTTCTTCCCCTAAAATATTCCGCAGTCACCAGGAATGTCCGGGAAGGGGGATAGAGCAGGTCAACTAGACAAGGCAGTCACCAGGAAACTAGGAGACTGCGGCTGGATGATGCACTCAGAGTTGAATTAAAGAGTAGTTAGAAGGTGGAATTCAGAACAAAATTGATAGTAGGGTTCAGGGTCAGCACCTACCAAAAATGGCAGCGAAAACTAGAAACAAGGCCAAATCGTAACCAAATAGAATATAGCACCTAAGTTACGTTAATGGTATTATTTATATCATAAAATGTAGGCCAAATGGACCATAGACGTATAGATTGCACTAATATGTATGCCTCATCTTGCATGTAGCTAATTGTGTTTTTGTGTATGCTCTATGTCAGCACAATAATTGTGTGCAGGAATGGAGATACGGATTAGTGCAACAAGATAGATACAATCAGATAGTATGGGATATGCGGGCAAAAAACATTATTGCCAACAAAAATGGGTGGTAAATAAAAGGATGTGTACCATCAGCAGTATCCCCCACACCTAAGTTGTGGTTGCCTTGTCAGCAGCTCAAACTCATATATATTTTTCTTAAACTCTTTATTTGTAAAAGGATACAGATAAAAACATTAACAATTATCTGGATAATAATCAAAAGAATGGCACAAACACAGATACAATTTCCCCAGCAACACCATTAAAAGAGCTGCTACTCTACTTGTACGTAAAATGCAGAAATCTCAGTTACACACAATGAATGATAAGCCACCAGCCCCGTCCAGGTGCTTCTAGTAATAGAATAGTTCTAACTCTAAACAATGAGAGTCTCTAGATTGGGTTATACCTTCATGTATTATTGAATTGTGAGCTAACTTTTATTTATGACCCAATATAGGGACTCTCATTGTTTAGAGTTAGGACCCCCCTATTACCAGAAGCACCTTGATCGGGCAGGTACTTTATTATACATTTGCAAATTTCTGCATTTTACAAGTAGAATAGCATTTATTTTACTGGTTCACAGCAGTGTGCATGGGGATTTGTCTCTGTATTTGTTCCTTTCTGGATGACCCCACTGTGACTGGATCACTGATAAATAGCTTCTGGTATAAATGTATTTAAAAGAAATAGCGCAGGGCCCTTATTTATATAGTTGCGCATGCACTTATTTTTCATATTGTGTATATTTTGAGATAGAAAATCGTTATTTCTGAGACCAGGATAGAAAATTTGTTTTTCTGTTTTAACCTTTCTAAAGGAAATGCCTTATTTCTGATATATATCTGATAAAATGAGCCTTTGTGGATGGAAGTCTTTTGTGTATTGGGATGTTTTTTGTATGGAACTGTCATTGTTTGGGGTTTGTAAGGTTGCTAGTGGAAATCTCCAATTAGGCATATGGTGAAGGAGTCTGATAGCAGTAATTGCTAACTAAGTTTTGTGATGAAGTGTCAAACGCCTGCTCTGGCCCAGCAGGGGTTCCCTACTGTGTGGTCTTTTGTCAGAGTGTTCAAACCTTTCTGAACATTGTGAACAGCATGTAATGCAGAACATCACAGCGTCTCTAGAATTTCATAGGTAAGTGTAAATATTGTTGGCTTTGCAATGCATGTGAATCCATGTTTGTTTTGTGTAAACATATTGCTTCCTGCTTCTAAAAATAGCCTGTGTCTAAACTGTATAAAAGGCACTGGCTTGTATTCAAAAGTTGCTCCTCTTGTTTCTGACCTGATCACTGGTACCTTTAACCAGTATGAGAGCAAATAAACATCTTGCTTCAAAGACCTACTTGGAAACATCTTCAATATTGCTGTATTCCTGTGACCTACAGATTAGACCCTAACTCTAATCCGTTCTCCGGCTGTTTCTGAGGTTGGACCCAAGTATTTCTGGTACCACCGCTCTGCCTGCTACCTAGCAGTCCAGGTCAGTGTGATAGGCCAGGGGGATCCATCCACAGCATCCCTGATCCGTAGTAAGAGGTCAGGAGTACCAGCCCAGGTACGCTAGTAACGAGGTACACTCGTAGCATCAGTTACCCTGAAGAAACCCGGTACTGGATGCCAGTAGGAATCCAGTGGTGGCAGCCTTTGTAAGCCCCTCCTACTGCGGCAAGAGGGTGCATTTGGGATAACGAAAGGGAACGGTGGCAAAGTAAGCCCAGCCGGTTCCCAGCAACAACAGACAGGGTGGCATAGGCGGCTCATCCTGTCACACCCACCCTTTCAAGCACCTGCTGTGAACCTATACATTGATTGAGCAACTTCCATTTATGCAATAATAAGAAGAATAACAACATCTTATAATTTTTCTTCCATAGCACTGAAACTTATAACATTATGGTTGAGGAGCCTTTGATGCTTTTTTCGTTATTACAGTTTCATTCGGTGACCGGACTTTCAGTGTCATTGTTCTATACTGAAATATTGTAATCACTGAGCCAAGTAATTTGCAGGCATAATACTCTATAAGTACTTGTTTAAAAGACAAGGCTAAGAGTTCTATTTATCAAAGGGTAAAAACCCCTGTTACCCTATACCTTCACTCTATACATTGTTTGACGTTAACAGATACATAAGCTGAAAAATATTATTTATTGCTGCAGGCAATTTATTTTTTCAGGCTGTAAGTTTTTTTTAAATGAATAGAGCTATTGCCCCGTCCAAAGAATCTAATTTTATTTTCTGGAGGGAAAATGAAGTAGATATAATATAACGTCTATATTATATCAGCAATATTTTCAGCATATAAAAGTTTTGTTTGGCCAGTTCAAAGGACACCCGAAAGTGCCAACGATGCTCCCAACTCAACACAGTTTGGTCCCAGTGCTGTTCTTAGAGCAGAGTATTTAATACATTCCTCTATGTTCCTGTCCCATTGCTTAACTACAAAGGATGTCACTGGTGAATTATGGCTCCAGAATTCTTATTGAAATGGTAGAAAATAGAATAATTTAGATAGGGCCAACCTTTGAAAATGAGATTTCGGAAGCCACAGACTTCACGTTTGGTACTTTTGTGTTTAAGCTCCAACACGGTTCCTTGTTGCTGCTGATAATTGCAATCTCCTGTGAACGTACAGGGACATTTGACTGCAGCTGCAGAAAGGCAATTTTCAACGTGCGCTGATACCGTCCTTTCTTCCAGCATCAGTGAGAAGCGGCTTTCACAGTACGTGTATCTACACTGATGCAATTTTGTTCCAGGCAATTGAGGTATTAAATATGCAACATCACAGGCGCTATTATTATGCCATTAGAATCTAAATAATGTAAGATGAAACTAGGGCAAATCTGCACTTTCTGTCACGCTTAGTCCTTTTCTGAGGCACAAAACACGCAGCAGCGTTCACAGATACAATATAAGAGGCTTTGTGCTATTAAAAATAAATAGGGGCACCTGTGGATATTTAATGAGAGCGAAGTAGTAAAACAACGGATATCAAACAGGTTCTGGACCCTGATGCATAAAAAAACTGTTCTCTGATCTTATTTGCAAGAGGAATAAAATAACTAAATATTTAAAATAGAGGAAAATCAGAGGGATACAATATGAATTAAAACGTTCCTGCAGAACAGAGGTTTGAAAACAGTGACTTCACAACTGTGGTGGAACTACAAGTTCCAGCAGGCCAGGGTGGCAGAATCTGGTCACGCCTGGCAATTGCGGTACCACCGCAGTTTAAAAAGTCAATATACAAATAAATATTGAAAGAGGTGATCTCCAGTATAATATCTACTATTTATTAAAACTTTGTATATAAAACATTAATATACCACAATCTTACCTGACATAATATAGTATTTAATGAATTCAGAAGATACACCACGCATGTATTGTGCAGAGTGAGGGGACATGTATTGTGCAGAGGGAGGGGGGCATGTATTGTGCAGAGTGAGGGGACATGTATTGTGCAGAGGAAGGCGGGCATGTATTGTGCAGAGGGAGGGGGGCATTTAATGAGAAGAAGGAGGGGGATGTATTGTGCAGAGGGAGGGGGGCATTTAATGTGAAGAAGGAGGGGGATGTATTGTGCAGAGGGAGGGGGGCATGTATTGTGCAGAGGGAGGGGGGCATTTAATGTGAAGAAGGAGGGGGATGTATTGTGCAGAGGAAGGCGGGCATGTATTGTGCAGAGGGAGGGGACATGTATTGTGTAGAGGGAGGGGGTATGTAATGTAATGTAATGAGGAAGAGGGGGGGGGCTGCCAGATTAATTTGTACTGGCCCTACAGTTTCTGATGATAACCATAGGCAGCGGCAGCACAAATATTGGGGGTGCAAAAGTTGACTTTAATGTATCACTTTATGAGTTCATTTATTTAATAGACTGATTGCAGACTGACAATGCAAATACAACTTCAAAAAAACAGAAGTCTAGGTGACTGTGTGTCGGATCCTAATAAAGGAGAAGAGAAATTCTTGGTATTTTCCACAAACTTCTATTTGACAGAGCAGATTTCTCATATAACAATGATAGAGCCCCGGTTAGGATTCTGATAGAGGTAAATGCCGGCATTAAGCCCACAAGCAGAGACTCTAACCTCCTCATTCACATGCAGGTGCACACGTCTCTGCTCCAGCAGATGGGTCATGCAGCAGACAGAAGTCATAGGAGGTCCCGGCGTGAGGACTTTGTGATCTCATTTAGAAGGTTATAATAAGTGCCCCCTGCAGCTGCTCGGTGTGTTACAATATGTGATGTTCAGGAGTCTGGAACATGCTTTAAATTGTCTTTTTGTACCAGATAATGAAGGCATCCTGTATTGTAGATAGAGCTGACATAACCTGGGATGACTGGAGGTTACTGGGGATTCAGTACAATTACAGTGTGGGGAGAGCTTCCATCAGTCTGGGCCACTGCTCTGATTCCAGCATTGTACAGTCTCCAGACACAGGAAAGAATATTTACACCCACGAAGCTCATTATTAGTTACCAACCCTGCTCCCCCCAACTATCAGAGCTAAGGGAGCCTTATACCAGGGAGCTCTGCTGTTCAGGAGTACAAGGAACTGTTTATTTGCATAATAAATGCAAAGAAGAGAAGGTGCAAACAGCGCGGTTTTAGCTGCTCTGTCTAATCAACGTCTGCCTTAGAGATAAACACAGCACCGTTGTCTTTTTAATCTTCTGCATTGTCCACGTTATGAGACCGGTGCAGGGCCGGTAGGGTGAGACATTTCAGGGATTCATGATATAAAAAAAAAGCCAATCAGCAAGGAGCAAGAAATGTCCCATGTCTATCACATCCCTTATATTTCTGCATCATGCTGGAGAAAACATCAGTAGATGCAGTTATCTTGTGACTGTATCTTGTGATGTGAGCTCTGACCATACTAATCTTCACCTCCTTCTGCTCTGTGCACACTTCATACATAGCAGTATCACCTACTTTTTATTTTACTTCTTACTTAGCACTATAGTGACTCACAATCTTTGGGAGTCCAATAGATTTGTGGACTTTCTTTCTTTAAGTGTTCATATTGCCCATATCCTTACTCCCTTGCTTATTATTTAATTCAGTGCAGCAATAAATCTCAAACCATTGTCTCTGTAATACCCATAACAGTATTCAATTCAATGATTACTATTTCAACTGGATTTTTTAAATGCACTGATTGGTGCAAAAATACACCCCACTTACTGTTAGCACCATTAGCTGTCTGAGTGTCATCTCAACTTGTGCACTTCAAAGTCATGGTCATCCTCAATGAAAAGATGAAGAAAAACATTTACTCTTGTCCCATGCTCAAAGGTGGTCAGATGAGGATGACATTTTAACATTACGGTAAATATCTGGCATGGGCAAAGGACAAACGTGCTCAGACAACCCTACATCACTAAGTACATTGTAGAATGAAAGAAGCAAAGCAATACTTGTGCTAGTGGTAATGAAGAAAAACATAGTATTGATGCTACTTTATCCTCAGCCTAGGGTACCCTCAGAGTCTGTGCTGGTCATATATTAAGAGCTTTGGCTTGAAAGGCTGAATAACTGTATTTGTCCAATTTTAAAACCCACACATTCAACACAGATCCATCTGTTTGGTGCTCAGATTGTATGTCCAGATCTAACTGTATTTGGTCAGTTTAGTAGTACCCATATATGGAATAAAAGTTGTTCATTTGATTATTAAGATAGTGGCTATATTTACTAAACTGCCGGTTTGAGAGAGTGGGGATGTTGCCTATAGCAACCAATAAGATTCTATCTGTTATTTTGTAGAATGTACTAAATAAATTCTTACTAGAATCTGATTGGCTGCTCTAGGCAACATTTTCCACATTTTCAAACCCACAGTTTAGTAAATATATCCCCAGGTCTATGTTCAGTTAAATCAAACTCATGACAATTTATTTGTGGACAGTTTAATCACTCAGCAATCAAATTAGGTGACTACAAGCAATCCATATATGGAAATTTTCTAAAACAAAACAAAACAAAACATTACAAAAATTACTGATCAGAACAAGCCCCAGTTTATACAACATGAAGACACTTGGTGGATGCTACAGCTAAGTTCATTTTTCCGATATACTTCTCCATTTGGACCTACTTCTAAAGGGGTCTTAACTGCCTCAGACCAGGCGTCATCCATTACCTTCTTTGGGGAAATTTCTATCATTTTTAAAGTAGTATGGAAAATAATCTTTTATGTTTATTTTATTTTATTTTATTTTTATCAATTTTATTTATTTTTGTTAATCTCAAAAAACAATCATCCTTTTGCACATTGTTGTTTTTTTTTTTTTTTTTAAAAACAATTCTTGTATTAGACTTCTTCACCCTTTATCTCCTCTCCGTCCCCCTCCTCACTTTACCTGGACGGTGCTATTTCGTTGTGTTTGCTTTGAAACCTTTCAGCCAACATTAGGGAGCGACCACGGACCTCTTGAAAAAGCCTTTATTCCACATTGCAAATGTCCGTAACTGTCTGAAAGTTTCTGATTTAATCATTCGAGTCAGAGCTTTGATTAATCACATTATAAAAGAATGGCAAATTGAATCACTGAATTTGACCTGCAGATCAATTTGAATCAGCAATTGGATTCAGTCTCATCAATTTGCTGAAGTCTAAGTACAAGACAGAAGAGTGAAGAAATGCCTATTTGTGGCACAGAGAATAAAACACTTTACCTGCCTAAAATAAAGCTTATAAAATAAAACCTAAAACTAAACAAAAAAAATAGAAATGTAGTGGAATAAAGGATTCTTGATAGTGTTTATTTGACTATAAGTAATTTGGCCTCAATGTGGATGGACAAAATGCGCCGATGGCAATTTTGTCTCTGCGCAGAGGGACTAGATTGTACTGTGTATCTGCCTATGGACTGACCAGCATTTGACCCAAATTACTTTCCTAACAGATGAATCCCAATTTGATTGAGTCCGATATCCGTTTGTCACGATCTAGCCACACATTGCAATGATTGTTCAGTTTGGTCAAAATGTCCAAACTGACTGAACAAATCTGCATGTGTATGGTCACAATTTTTATTTTGTTGTGTGCCTGACAGTGGCTTGAACAGGAAAAGTCTTAGGGCTAGATTTACTAAGCTGCGGGTTTGAAAAAGTGGGGTTGTTGCCTATAGCAACCAATCAGATTCTAGCTTTCATTTATTTAGTACCTTCTACAAAATGACAGCTAGAATCTGATTGGTTGCTATAGGCAACATCCCCACTTTTTCAAACCCGCAGCTTAGTAAATCTAGCCCTGAGTATATGTTTGGTATAATTTAGGTTATCTCTTTATATCTTTATATGGGCAGAGTTAGGGGATATGTCAGTCTTGCTTTTGCATGCAACCTGAATCCCCCACTTGAACCATTAGTAGAGTCCTATCACATTGCTATTTGCATCCGACACTCCTCCTACTAGTAGGCCACACCCCCTTGCTGTTGTGTTGTAACAGGATCATTATTTAAAGGTATTAAGTAGGTTGTGTATGGGGTGGGGGAATGACAACAAGAGACAAGAAGGAAGAAAAACCAATGGTTATGTACATCAGAGCTTACGCTAATAACACTTCTGTAGATGCTAGATAAAGTCTTGCAAAGGATTATTATTATTCAATGTCTTAATGGTTACAGTTGAACAATGACAAAGGGAAATTTTAAAACAAGGTTATATATGTTTCCTCCAATTAACCCAGTGTAAGTGCCAAAAACACGATGCGTAGGCATATATGCCCACTTTCTGGGCGTGTGCAGAGCGATTATAAGATATGTTAAGCAGACTGGCATACATTCCACTCTAAAGCCCCATTATCTCTAATTCTGTATACTATAATATATAAAACATAACAATATCCCAATATTGCATATGTAACTACCATCAGCATCATCATAATGAACAATAAGTAATAAACATTTGGTATAGTGGAAATCTACAAAACTTAGTTATTGTTTCACACAGCAGAATCACCATATCCAGCCCCATCAAAGCTAAGGACATAACTATAAGAAGAGCCGAATGTGTAAATATTAAGGGATGAATGTATATAAACAATCTTTACCGATTTGAAGTTCATACATAATTCACAATATTCTCAAATCCAGAATTTAAAACATTGGCACAAATTACTCCGAGATCCCGTTTGACCCACACTATGCCCTCTTTTACCCTTGCCATTTTGAACATGGCCACCCTCTTAATCTGGCACACCTTTCAGTCCCTGAAAATCGTTACAGTCCTACAAGCATCGGGCTGTTGGAGGATATAGCATTACTAATACTACTTTTAGAACTCATCGTAGATTTGCCATTATTTGTCTGTTTGTGTCCATAGTCTATTTAATATCTATTGTAGTCCTCCTGTCAATCTTATTTATGTCTGGTAATCATATTCCAATGCAATAACTTGGAGTGGGGGAGCGTCCTAGTGGGAATGCATTGTTATCTATTATTGGGGACAAGGCTTGATGTCTACCACTTGGTTGTGTAGTATACCCTTTCCCCTGTAGTAGGCACAATTGAGCAAATAAATATTTTAAGGTCAGAGTGCCTTACGTAGTGGTGCAGTGTTGTGAACATAGGGAACTTACAGTTATTTATAAGGGATAAAATCATAACTGCAGTGTAAATATGTTTTATCAAAGGAATCCAATGATAAGTTTAGTTAAAGTGTAAAATGTGAAGACAGAGTGTGATGTAAATGTATTTGATGGCTTAGCACATTTCAGTGTGAGAAGATAGGAGTGTCACCTGGGGCAGCTTCAAAGAGCTCCTGCGGTGAGATATAGCCTGGATGGGACAGTTGAATAGACGTTTAGGTACCGCTCAGCATGTGGTCTGGCATAGGCTATATGTAATATAGAATTCAGTTTTAAAATGTGCCACTTAAAGTCAATAAAAGTAGTGATCAACCATCATCATCATTTATTTATATAGCACCAACATATTCCGTAGCGCTTTACAATTGGGGACAAACATAATAAACTAATAAACAAACTGGGTAAAACAGACAGAGAGGTAAGAGGGCCCTGCTCACAAGCTTACAGTCTATGGGACAATGGGAGTTTGTCACATGAGGTTAAGTCTACATTTTGCATCTTGGCCCAGCCAGACTGCAAAGGTAAAACTGACTCATAAGCTAAATGATCCCGTCACACAACAATGTTGGTCAGGGGGTAGTTGTCTTGTGTGAAATTGTGTAGCAGGCAGTAACAGGCTAATGGTAGTGAGGTTAGGAGGGTGGTTGAGGAATATTATAAGCTTGTCTGAATAGGTAGGTTTTCAGAGAACGCTTGAAAGTTTGTAGACCAGAGGAGAGTCTTATTGTGCAAGGGAGAGAATTCTATAGAGTGGGTGCAGCCCGAAAAAAGTCCTGTAACCGGGAATGGGAGGATGTAATGAGGGTGGATGAGAGACGCAGATCTTTTGCAGAACGGAGTTGCCGAGTTGGGAGATAGTTTGAGACAAGAGAGGAGATGTAGGTTGGTGCAGCTTTGTTGATGGCCCTGTATGTTAGTAAAAGTATTTTATATTGGATTCACATATGGGTTTTAAAACATAGTTACCAACTATACCGGTTTATTGAAGGGAAAGTTATGTCTCTGGGATATATCTGAGAAAAGCTAAGACAGGTCAAAACTTTTGAACAAGCGCTAGGTGACACCCAAGGGACATTTCCGCCCCCACATTAGCATTCACACTGCCCTTGTGAATGCCGTCCCATTTGAGTTTGCTTATAAACCTGTGTTTTGAAGGGACAAGTTGTCAGTTTCTTGGGGATCAATCTAATTGAAGGACTGTCCATCTTTTCTGTCTACGCCCAGGCATACAGATTATGATAAGTAAGTTATGCTCTGTACTTTTATCCCATTTGTTTTTTATAAGTGTTTGCAATTTTTTATTTGTATGTCAAATCTTTATATAATTTTTTTTTATTATAAGTAAGCATTGTACTTTGTAATTTAAATCTAAAATGTAATAGTTCTGTCCTTATTGCTCTAAACGATTCCATTGCCTGTTTAGAAGAGACAGATTGCTTGCCTGGATTAACTCTTTAGAAACCAGTGTGTGAAGGGTTAACTGTTTAGCTACCAGAGCACAGAGTGTGCACAATTGGGTGATTAAGTCATAGGTTTGCTACGGGCCTTATACGTAGCTGGTGGCAGTTGCTGAAAGGTGTGAAACGTGCGTCTGTGTTGGGAAAAGGGACCAGTGAAATCTGTAGCCTTAGAGGAAGAGGTGAGTGAGAGATTTGGGCTGGAATCCGGTGTGTTCCCTTACAGTGAGCTTCCAAGTCACGAGTGCGCAGAGGGTGGTTTGTGACCGATAAAGGGGTTCAGGAGCGGTTTCCTGACAAAATAGAGGTGATATATTGTATGACGGTTGGAATATATGATAAGATATCTAATCAGGGAGTAGCTAGAGGGGCTTATCCCTGACATGCAGTTATAGGGATCACTGATATTTGCAGCAAACAATGGAAGTTCTTCAATTATTAAATAGAATTCCAGCTGTACAATGTCCAT
Source organism: Mixophyes fleayi (assembly GCF_038048845.1). Lineage (NCBI taxonomy): Eukaryota > Metazoa > Chordata > Amphibia > Anura > Limnodynastidae > Mixophyes > Mixophyes fleayi. The sequence continues at coordinate 149,328,738 of NC_134408.1, read as the reverse complement.
CCTGGGTTTCCCTGCAGATTGTCTTTGCTATTCTTGTGACTCTGCAAGTGCAGTACAGCAGGTTGGATTATACTAACCTGACCCTGTCAGTTAAAAGCACCACCCCCCCCCCCTCCTAAGTAATGCAGTAATGGATAACTACTGAATCTGCCCTTTCATATGGGTCGTGAGCACTCTGAGTTTCTACCCTTAGATGGAGGAAATGATTCGGTACCGTCGTGTCTAAAGAAGTGTTGATAGTTAAACTGTAAATGTCATTTAGCCTTTTATATAACGATATGCAATATGTACATTTTTCTTAGTCATGTACAGATATAATAACCTTTCTGGTGGTTTGATTTTGGCTAAATACAGTATATCGCTATAATGGGTCAGAATGGTATTTTTGAAAATAAGGATATTCAACGTGTTGACGCGTGGAAGATAGAATAAGGCAGAAACATGTTGAAGGAGTCTGTGAATTTAGTCCCCATACTTGGATCATGTTTTCAGGTACAAATGCACATGTAATACTTTGAAAAATAATGACGCTATCAAACGTGGTTAAGCATCTGCCCGGCAATTTCACACAATACAGATATTCTCTGTGTCCACGGAAAGGAATTATAAATTAACCTGGAGGCCAGGAATCCTGAGCAGGTGACATTAATTATTTATGGAATATTTTTCTGCTTCACTACCCCCTTTGGAAGAAAAACAAATCTAATCTCTCATGTCTCCCATAACCATCGGGTACGCAGCCAACTTTTATTTTCTCTATTTTCTCTTTAGAAGACGTGTACAGTGTATTCATCATTAGAAAAAAAAAACACAGCACTAAACAAAGCTGTATGTGGAGCACATAGAGTCTAGGAGCCCCTATGTGGTTTACAATACATTATGTGCGGTTAATGGAAGTTACTTTGTATAATAATATTTAGAACACTTGTAACATTCTCTGACTTGTGTTATATGAGTAGCAGTGAAAAAAAAAGAATCTTGTGACTTTTTCTGCAGTGTTATTCAACAAATAACATAGCATCTCATCTGTGACTTTAATATTGGAGCAATATATTACATTTAAACATCAGTTTTCAGATCACATAAGGTTATAAATATCGTTGTTTGTTCACAGGTTTCTGAGAATGCAAACAGAGAAACAGAGAAAGGGCCTTATATCATATTAACAACATGGTTCCGTGCTAAAAATTGTGCTTTAGCCTTCAGAAATAATTAGACTCTACCTGAGCAGATCATTGGATTGTTCAAACAAACACAGAGCATTTCAGGAGATAAGTGCGCTGATTGTATATGAGGCAGTGACCTGATCATATCTGTGATTGTGATAATGAGGACAGGGCTGCATGTGACTGGGGCAGTGACATGATGTGAGGAGGGGAATGGAGGCAGCAGGAAGCCACAGACTGAGAGTTATATAGTGAAAGGAGCAGGGTCCTCCAGCAGCACAGAGTATATCAGGAGATGAGTGATGTGTTAGTGAGGACAAGGCTGCATGTGACACGGGCAGTAATATGATGTGAGGAGGGGAATAGAGGCAGCAGGAAGCCACAGACTGAGAGTTATATAGTGAAAGGAGTAGGGTCCTCCAGCATCACAATATATTGATGTGAGGCTCCTGTGAAACACACCACAATCTTCCAACATCAAATGCACCTTTATTTGAAACAAATGTCACAACTTAAAATATTTTTTTCTTGCTGCTCTAAAGATCTAGGCACAGCGGTGCTCCTACTACACACAGCGAAAATGCCATAGCTCCGCCCAACAGTTCCCAAAATGTCTGACTCTGCAATCACCATTTTTCTCCGCATACCATTTTACGTATCATCAATGTGGCCCATTACCTCAAATTCGTTTTAACGCATTCAATACCAGACCCATTTTCACGGTTTTATATATTAAATGAGAATAGCTTTTTAATTTCCAAATCTACCCAAGAGAATTATGTATAGATAGTAAAATATTAGTCTAGACAATATTTTATTTTATGGGCAGTAGCTAGGGAGAGAAATTACAAAAATCTCAAACATGGCTTTTCCATATTTTTCCCATGGTTAATTGTTTAACATACTTACAGAAATCACCCTGAAATGTATCTGTCTAGTTCTCCTGATCTGTGTTCTTTATTCGAGGTCTAAGGGGGTTGTCAGAGAAGAAACGACCACTCCCGTATCACACAAACAACATTCACATTTTAGGGAAATGAACGCAACAAAGTAGTTTTAGGTCCCATAGCTAGACCTTGTAACTGTCATTGATATCTGCGGTCGGAAATTGGGGAGAAGGATTCTTCCATCTCTAGAATTATATTTATAAAAGTCCTAAAAATATTCTGATGCCATTAGAAATCACTTGGATGCTTTATCGCCTGCGTTGTTTACCTAGGTGTTTCAGGGGTATGTGGATTGGGTTTAGAATATGTACCAAGGACTCGTCTGATAAGCTGACACTTCATATGGAGGAATATTCAGAACGTACACACCACATATGTATATTTAGAAAGTACCCGATGAGCCAAAGATGTCACTGGAACTAGATTCATAATGATATCTTACATCAAATTATTTTACTTCATTGTTTCTGAAACATTAAAATAACAGTCAATGTTAATGGCAAATTGGACTTGGCATAATAATACATTAACGGAGAGAAAGGAGAAAAACAGGGGAAATATCCATTTATTTAGATGGCTACAAAGTAGGGAAATCAATTGAAAATAAAAAGCTGACAAACTTTCAAGATCATTTAGTCGGAGTGGCAGAAAAAAATAAAATGATTTCCGAAACTTGTAATAGAAGTCACCTCTTGTAATGGTGAGAAAATGGTTGTTTGTCACGGAAAATGCCGTCTTCTCTTCAACCGACTGAAACACACGGAATCTTGTAATGAATCCTCATTTGTAATATCTAGAACCAGCAGCCTCTGGGTAAAGAAACAATTTATTATCCCAACAGAATTAAGGAGATTAGCTGAGACATTAGTTTGTGGAGGGATGAAGGCAATGGAGTCCTGAGTTTGGATCTTATGAGGTTTTAATAGCATTACTCTCTCGTGGAGATGCTGTAATATGATTCCTGTCATTGCCTCAATGAAAAGGCATAATTTAATTTATTAGCTGACGCCGGCAACGGATTTGCTGCTGAAGAGGTTAAGGCGTTTCTCATTTCGGTGCAGACAGAACAAAAATAAAAAATGTGCTGACCATCTCCCCATCTCAGTCAAGAACTTTACAGGAATATGACTTGGATAAAACCAAGGAACTGTCACTGTGATGAATGGTTTTCTTCTTATCTAGCTGTCTGTATCATTTCCAAGCATTTTCGACTGACGACAAAGTTGTCTGCTGGCTCCCGATCTGCAGCCTCCCGTCCTTTTAGTGTTGAAATGAAAAGATTTGTTGGACGTGATTTGGTCTTTTGGAAGCCTCAAACAAATTCAACTGTAGAGTCTTTTGCTCACTGGAAACATGATTTCCATTTTCTGTGTTTCTGGGTGTTGATGGTTTTGGAGCCCCATTGCCTCTTGCATTTAATAGTATTCAGTCGAATATGGACTGTTTGTACTTTGCTGTGCTGACCATGCGGCAGCCAAACTTGGCACGTGCATAAGGCTGCATTGTTGGGGTAGGGTAGTACTTTGTCTCTCCTGAACACAGCCCTGCAGCGCAGTGCTAATTCCTTTTTTGCTCCAGTAAGGCTCATTTAACATCTGACATCTGGTTCCCAGTTTGGTTATCCTGTTCCATCAAATCCTCTGCTCCTGCATGTCTCTGTACCTCCATGGAACCCTGTTACCTGCATCCACCTCACTTCTTTCAAAGCCGCCACCGAGGACAGCTCTCCAACAACCTGGTGACACAAAGTATGTCTGGTACTTCCACGTGGCCTCCTGCCGCCATCATGGCTTGGTTACTCACCACTCTGCAATAGCCACTCTCAGTTCCTGGACAGTTCCACCTGGATTCTTCACTTGCAAAGCCTATTACTCTTCTTTTTTTTTTTTTTTTTAAATCAAACACATTTCATTTGATTTTTAAGAGACAGTAACACAGGCACTCAATTATTACCCACGTAGGGTTATTATATGGGTTTTACTAAGTTTAGTAGTGTACATAAAAGAAATAGTACAGTAGAAAGATATCAGTGATAACATCTTATAGCTAATTGAGATTACATTTTATTCATTCTTATTAATTCTACAGTGTTTAGGTTGTTTTTCATGAAGAACAGATTACATGAAAGCAATAAAACACAAGATATACCTACATTGGTGTTTCAAACAAACGGGTGCCTCCCCAGACAGCATATGACATCTAGGACAATCCAACTCTCATAGTTTTTCAGTAACAAATGGTGATTTCCGCCAACGTTACCAGTTTTTTTCATATTTATTTAATTTATTACGACTCGGATACATGTATCTTTGGTGACCAACTATCATTGACCGGATCAATCCAGTCTCCAAGCAACGGATGCTCTGGTGCCATCCATTTTCTGGCAATAATAACTGTAGCCAACTTAAAGAGAATGAACAATAGCTTTCAAATTAGTTTATGTATCTTTTCGGTTAGACCTAAACCAATTGTACACATTTTCGGACTGATAGATGGAATTTCCAAATTAAGTTTCCTTATACAATCCATGACTTCTCCCCAGAATGCAGCTACTTGAGAGCAATCCCATAGCATATGCCAGATGGTGCTCCCACATTTAGGATAGGTTACCACCCAATTTCTGCTAAATTTGGAGAGACGAACAGGAGTAAGCTAAGCCCTATGCAAGAGAAGAATTGGATTGGTCTAAATCTTGCTGATGCAGTGACTTTATAAGCACCCTCAAGGGCTCTACTCCAGTCCCTATCATCCAGTAATCCCAGTTCTGTCTCCCAGTCAATTCGTAGTTTAGGGAAGCCATCAATATTAAGCGCATCCAGTAGGTATTGATAAATTAAGAAAATATGATGATGAGGTTCAAGGCCCATTAATAGGGGTCAGAAGGCATCACTCAACAGCTGTGGGGCAGAATCTCTAAATTGAAAATTAAGGGTGTGTTTAATTTGTTGATATATGTAAAAGTAGGTCTTAGGAATCTCATGTGCCAATCTAAGTTGGTCAAAGGATCGAAGAGACCTTCCCTCATATAGCAGGTTTCAAACATCATCCATGTGTTCACCAAGGTTAGTATTGAACCAAAGTTGGGGTTGGGGATCATATCATAAATACTCTTCTACTCTCCACTTATGGACCCCCTAGTTGGACCTACACCTACTGGCATTACCAACTATCATCCCACCTCTCCCATTAGCTCCTCATGTACCTGGATTTCCCTCTCCATTTAGATTGTATGTTCTTCCCAAGCAGGACCCTCTCTACCCTCTCTCTCCCGTTCATAGCTTCTTCATTAACCCTTATAAACCGGTTTTGTTTTTGTATAATCTGCTTTATTGAATGTTTTGATTCTACATATTATGTATATCTGTTTTATAACTCAACTGTCAGGTGCTGCAGAATATTGTGGTACCTTATGTTGATGATAATGATTATGACATAATATATAATACATAACAATGATGATGGTTATTCCCGCTGGCTTGCATTGGTCTGCAGGACAAGGTGAATTAATTTGCGGAGGAGCAGAGGTTGTCATAGTCTAATGGGAGGAATTTGGGAGGAGTGAGGGTGTTTCTTGTACAAAACTGAGGAGGCCCTAACACTGCACTTAGTTTTGTGAGGCTATCCAAAAAAAACGAGATTTCATTTTGTCTAGTAGGATTATTGAAACAAGAGGGCTTTTTGAGAGGTGTTCCTTACTTTGTGGAATTAATAACAAACATTTTTCACTCCAAAAAAATCTGGGCTGGCCGAGGTTGTATTATATGTGTCTATCCTATACTTTTAATGGGACGCATTTGAGTCTTTCAGTAGCAAATATATTTCTAAATAAAATTTGCCAATGTTAAATGTATATTCAAACATATATAATAATCATAGTTCCAATGTCCTCTGATAGTGCGCTTTGTGAATGAGGGCTGGTGACGGACAGCACGGTGGCTCACTGGTTAGCACTTCTGCTTCTCAGAATTGGGGTCATGAGTTCAATTCCCGACCATGGCCTTATCTGTGTGGAGTTTGTTTGTTCTTCCCATGTTTGCGTGGGTTTCCTCCGGGTGCTCCGGTTTCCTCACACACTCCAAAAACATACAAATAGGTTAATTGGCTGCTATCAAAATAGACCCTAGTCTTTCTCGGTCTGTGTGTGTGTGTGTGTATGTTAGGGAACTTAGACTGTAAGCTCCAATGGGGCAGGGACTGATGTGAGTGAGTTCTCTGTACAGTTCTGTGGAATTAGTGGTGCTATAGACATATCTTATAATGATATATGAAGATTACTTCATACAAGCCGAAAAACACCAGATTTCAAATGATTTAAAAATACCTATAACCAACAACATAATCAGTAACGTCTGGTTGCTAAGCAGTGATATGTATCACTGTGTAATTAGAGATAGGTGAATAATTCAGGGATATATGAATTAGCCTAATTGTTCCTTTTAGCTATCATAGACTGATTAGAAACCTAATTACAGTTCATATGAAATTCAAATCTTTATTCTGGATGAGTTACAGTTTGCTCAGCAGTGAAGTAGTGTTGGAGTATTTTCGGATGTAGTGATATCAGTTCAGATTTCTGCACATATTGTAATGTGTAGCTTTACATTTAAATCCCCTGGATCCAATGACATGACCGAGGCACAAAGTGACTGGCTTATATTACATATTGGCACTATGTATTAGTCTACACTTTGAGTGCTAGTTCCTTGGACAACACAGGGACTTACTAACAGAATGCAGCTCCTAGTAACTATTGTTTGTGTGATCTCCATGGTTACATTGTTACATAAGTCTTATTGCTGTTTCCTATCCGGTGATAGGCTCAGATGTCCCCAGCATTGATGAGATCACTGGACTGTTCTGACATTACCTGTGTTATGTTAGTTATTGGGATTTTATTTTATATAGGGAGTGCTGTAGTTATCGTTTCTGCTAGAAAAAAAGTCACCTAATTGGTGAAAGTCCACAAGTGTATTGAAAATGTTGTCTATGGAGAACTTGTCCAGATTATCTACCAATTTATTTGCTGGTCAAGATGATGGCATTTTTGGTAGTGATGTCACGTGCCATAGGATCTCATATCTCTAGCAATCTCATTTCTATCTATCTATCTATCTATCTATCTCAAGTCTATCTATCTCTGATCTGATCAACCTATTTATCTATATATCTAGCTAGCTATATGTAATAAATATCTATATCTACACTATATATATATATATATATATATATATATATATATATATATGTGTATTTATATATATTTATTAATTTCATGTATATATATATATATATATATATATATATATATTTATTCATGTCAATCGATCTGTCGTGTGTCAAGCTATCTTTCTCTAATATATCTATCTATCTCATGTCTATCTCATATATATACATATGTATTTGTCTATTCTTCTTAAGTCCATCTCTCTGTCTATATATCTAGCTAACTCGTACATGCCAACTCTCCGGGAAACTCCCGAATTTTGGGTAGGTCTCCCGGAATCCCGGGAGAGCTGGCATTTCTCCCACATCAGAGCCGGCATGTAGGTTAGAATGGGCGGAACTTTGTGAATTGCGACATGTTGACATTACGTCACTGGGGCCAGGGTAAAAATGGCACGATTTACGAAGCCCCACCCCCTTCCGCCCTCTTCCACCCTCCCCCTACACCCCTCTTCAGTGATCTCCCCAAGGGAGCCAGCCAAAAGTATGCAAGTATGAGCTAGCTATCTCTAATATATCTATCTATTTCATATCTATATATATTTTATATATATATATATATATATATATATATATATATATATATATATATCTTTTTCATATCTATCTATTTATCTATCTATCTATTGCATATCTATCAATCAATCTATCTATTTATCTATTGCATATGTATATCTATCTATCTATCTATCTATCTATCTATGTATCTATCTATCGCATATCTATCTATCTATTTCAAATCTATCCATCTATTGCATATCTATCTTTCTCATATTTATCTATCTATATATTGTCTATCTATCGCATATCTATCTTTCTATCTATCTATCTCATATCTATCTGTCTATCTATCTATTGCATATCTATCTATCTATCTATCTCATATCTATCTATTGCATATCTATCTATCGCATATCTATCTGTCTTTCTATCTATCTATCTATCTATCTATCTATCTATCTATCTATCTCTCATAGCTGAGCTTATTGGGTCTGGCAGGACTCTCCAGACAATTTCTATGAAAACAGCTTTAGAATGTAAACATTGTTTCTTACAAATATTGTTTATCACATTTTCACTTTGAGCCTTGTTGGTTCTTTTATCCCTTTGTGTTTTCGGAATAATATGTTCTGCTGGCCCCAGCTGTTTGATAAATTGAAATGAGCTTTTAGATGCAGTTCTGTGGAGCTGGAATAAGAGCCTATTATGGCGATCCGTTCCAGGGAGAAAGGCTGAAATGAAAGCAATGACAGGTTCGGTCTGTGTAGCCCACTTGTCTGCCAACTCCTGCCAAATTTTCCGTTTTGGCAAATGTGCCTATCAGTCTTTGAATTTTCGGTCTCTTTGTTATAGTGCTGTTGGGGAAGAGGTAATGCATTAAGATGGGTTAATTGGAGAGCTTGAGACTATTATTGTCCAGAGTGTCTGCTTTTATACTAAGTCAGCGGCTGTAATCATCACATTCATTTTCCATTGGGGAAAACATGGATAAGTGCAGACAGAGGTTAAGGGTTATGAAGTGCTATTTAAGAGAGGACTTGAACAATTGCACATACAGAATAATGATCTGGAACAGGAATTCTCCGAAAAGGGGGGGAGGGGGGGGGGGTTGTATTGAGCATAGGGATGAATAAAATCACAGCAACATTTTGCACAAATTGGGTGTTATGGAGGATTCAGAACATACCGTTTTCAAGATATACAATCTTCAAATTCTGCTCTTTTCACTATTAGAAAATGTTTATCCCTACTTGATACACATAATTATACCCCATCCCCCTGCTAATTGAAAACAAATAATATGATACAGTGCATGATAGTTTGCAGGAAATGCAAATCATTCTCGTCGTCCTATTTATATTCCTATTCTTACGCCAATCCCCCTGTTGTAGATCACTACAGGAGGAAGCGCAGGGTGACACTTGCACAAATCACTGTGTGATTCCTCCTGCACTCACTGCATTAGCAGCGTGATATCTGGCAGCCCAAGTACAGGTGACAGGGGCTATCTTCTCTCTCCTCTGGCTACCTTAATCTCAGTCCTCATGCTGCTAATATGTGATTACAGGAGTACAGTAGATTACATTATGTAATAATGAATAATAGAAGTATAAATAAAAGTGTAAGCCAATTATATAGTGATAATTGCAGTGATAAACATATGTCTTGTAGGTTATAAAGCTCTAGGTTAACATAGATGGTTGAAAATTATAGAACATAAACATCTGTTATGACTCATTTTTACGTATTGTTATCAATCCACTTTTTCTATATGTGCCAGAGTTCTCACCAAATCTATTTTTACATGTGATTATCCTCTTGTTTCTCTTTCTTCCTTTCTCCACCCCTTTCCTGGTTACTGCTCCTAATTGCCTTCTCTTAAACCCACTGATTTCCCTCCATTTCTGCCCACTTAACCCTTTAACTATTAACCGCCACCTCTTACAATTTCCCAAACGCCACATTCCATTGTACCGTATCTTCTCCCACTGTTAGTCAAACATTCTGATAGAGAATGTTTGACTAGAGTGACTAGAGACATAGAGTTTCATATGACTACCGCTCGATCCCTCTCCCAGCGCGTCCACAGCCACTAGACTCAGACGTTGGCAAGATGTCGACCCCACAACCAAAGGTGTTTTGTGTTCTGCAGTTCAGCAAGACTGAATCCGCAATTGTGGTGCAGAGTGTGTGTCAACGGGATTTTGGCATTGATCCGCCACTTTGAGGAAACAGACTGAGCGGGAAAAGCCCAGAGCGACCACTCACTTCGGAGGAAAACGTGAGAAGAAGTCAACAGAGTTTTCTGTGTAGCTGGCCCCCAAGATCCCCAGACGTTACACCCTGCGACTTTATCCTGTGGGGATCTGTCAAAAAACGTGTTTTTGTGCCTCCATTAGCGACTAATCTGAATGACCTCAAAATCAAAATTAGGGCAGCGGTGAATTCAGTGGAAGAAGACACTCAGAGGCATTTGGGACAAATTCAACTACCGTCTCAATGTCGTCCGTACAGCAGGGGTAGGGCCCTTAGAGCATATATAAAATGGGCAGTAAAATGTGATAACTCTTTAAACCTTTAAACTGTTTGTAAGTTTCTGAGCAATTGCAACATGTTGCAGTCGCAAACTATATTGAATTGAAATTGGGTCCATCTTTTTGAAACACTATATATATAGATATATATATATATATATATATATATATATATGGGCAGCACAGTGACTCAGTGGTTAGCACTTCTGCTTCACAGCACTGGGGTCATGAGTTCGATTCCCGACCATGGCCTTATCTGTGTGGAGTTTGTATGTTCTCCCCGTGTTTGCGTGGATTTCCTCCGGGTGCTCCGGTTTCCTCCCACACTCCAAAAACATACTGGTAGGTCAATTGGATGTTAACAAAATTAACACTAGTGTGTGTGAGTTATGGAATTTAAACTGTAAGCTCCAGAAATACCATACAAAACATTTTATGGCACATGTAGACAATAATGAATACATATTGCATATATACACAGTAGTGTCTGATAACTCATTCCAGGAGCAATAAACTACATGCTTTAATATACATAAATAGAGCAGGGACTGATGTGAATGGTAAATATTCTATGTACATCGCTGCAGAATTGGTGGTGCTATATAAATGAATGGTGATGATGCAGGGCCATCTTAACAACATTATGGGCCCCCGGGCAAAGCAGTGCACCGGGGCCCCTACAGATATATGAATATAGATGTATAGAGATACAGATATAGATATAGATATAGATATATAGAGAGATAGATAGATTTACTTGCTCAGTGACCCTTGAAGGTTTTTTTTTTACAGGTTTTTTTTTGCAGGGTTATTTATTCAAATTAAAAGCCCTGCCTATGGGGCCCCCTTGCCCGTGGGGCACCCGGGCACCTGCCCATCGTGCCCAATGAAAAAGATGGCCCTGTAATGATGACAACTGCTGCTGCTGTGTTTTGTACTGTTTTATTGTCTTACAATGCACTTTCTTATTGCATGTTTTCGCTGTAGCGCTGCAGACCCTTTGCGGGGCCTTATAAATAAAAGATATTAATAATAATAATAATACTGAAGGTGCTTTCGATCTGTCCCTCTGCTGGGCAAATCAGGAAATAGAGAATGAATTTTATGATGATTTTTTCGGTGTAGAACTGTAAATAATAGGTACGCTTTTAAAATTCAGCAAACAATATGAAATGTTTTATGGTACATGTAGACAATAATGAATACATTATTCTATATATACACAGTACCGCTAGATGACTCACTGCAGGAATATTAAACTACGTGGTTCACCGTACATAAAGTCTCTAGTTCTCATGTGTTTTAGTCTAAATTGAGACTGATGTCTGTTATATAATTTAGAGAGGAAGGGGGTGTTGGGAGGGGGCTCCAGGTTAACACAGATATGTTTGTGATATTGAAAAACATTTCTGTAATAAGAGGAAGCTACAGCATTGCTTTATTAAGAGGATATCGCTATTACGCCCTTAAAATATTAAAGCTGTGAATGCAATATTGACTTATCCCCATAAAATAATGTTCACAGATAATTATGATACAGAAGCACGAGTAAAAATCATAATGCTTTTTAAAGACACTATTAGCCACTATTTAACACACCGTTGGTAATAAACAGTGATATCGTTATCTTTCAGTTAATGTATCAGCATTTCCCAGTGTGAAGCGCGCCGGGGAGAAGTCAGCGGTTGACGCATATAATGAAGGGCGTCAGCATCGATATTCATCAAAACATCCAGATGACCAATAAAATATTTGCTTGAGGAATAAACAGCGGAGCCTGAATTTATATTGGCATAAAATGGAAAAGCTCTCAGTGGATCTTCTGCCGGTTGAGTGATCGGAGCTCAACTCCTATTTCTATGTGTTTTTTAAAAAAAAATAATATATATATGATTACTGCAGTTTATTATATAAACGTGTTTATAGTCTGCCTTGAGGAGGCCTCGGTGAGCAGTATATTTGTCCTTAAATGACAAACGGCTGATATTCTCCCTCTACCACTCACCTTCTACCTCTTACATAATACCTGAAATAAAACACACAGATTAAAATTTTGGCGCACCAAGGTCACAGTTTTAATTGTATAAATGATGGTGACGAAGAAAGCAATGTGAGTTCTGCTAACCAGCTAATACTATGAAAACAAACATAGGGATGGCCAACCGGCCCAGAATCCCAGGTCGCTAATTTACGAGGTCGGAGACACTACCCCCTTTCTGGCCTCAACTGGCCCGTTCATTGAAAAGATGCCCATGGCGTTCACAGAGATAACCAGAAGACAGACATAGATCGAAGGGGGGAGAATCCTGCAGCCAAACGTAAACTCCATGTATTAGCCATCGATTGCATTGCTTTCCTGCTGACTGCGCCTCGTCTGAATAGGGAAAAAGAAAGTTACAAAACAATACAAATGCTGCAGAATTAGTGGCACTATATAAATAAATGGTGATGATGATGATGATGATGATGATGATGAATACAAACCACACATAATTAACAGACATATCGTGATAGGGCGGGATGGAGGGATTTCCGGCAGCAAAAGAGGGAGAACTTCCTGTTCTTGGTGTCATGAGCCACGGTGGCGGCTCAAGCTGTCACGACTCTCCGTGCCCACATGACACTTCCTGGCCGTCTCCATGACGACCAGGATGTCACTTCCTGTTTTCAGCTGACCGCTGCCTAGGCAACGATCAGGATGCTCTGGTCTGTAGCGCCGCGTCCCGGCATTGAGGGCAGCCGGGCGCATGCACAACTAGTTAGGGGTTTAATTATTAATTAATCAGCCCCTGAGGCTGATTGCCCCAATGGTTAGTCTCTATATTGAAGGCAGGGAGGGCTTAGCCTCCTTGCCGTTTATAGCGCCCTGCTTCCAGTTAGCTGAACTGTTCCTGTGCTGTATTTGGTGAAATCCTTTGGATTGACTTCTGTGTATGACCTCTGCCTGTCTCCTGGATCTTCATACCTGCTTGTTGTCCTGATCCTCTGCCTGTTATCTGGACCTGAATCATCGCTTGTGGCCCTGACCCTGCTTTTATATAACTTTCCCTGCCTGTTCTCAGTTTAGGCCAGCCAGAAATTATCAACTCAGTTCCGGACCGCAGACCTCTGGCCTATCCCTAACTCCGTGTTATTACCTCACACTCTTGTGCGCTGCCGTGTGAACATAAACTTGTACTACACTGAGTATAAGACCTGGGGGCATCCGAGTACCTATAAGCGTAACCAGTCTCTACCGGAAAGGCGGCTGCTATAGGTGAAGACCTCTTCCGCTAGTTCTACAAGTTTATGACGCACTGGTGGCCATAACACTTGAATGCATGTTTGTCTCTCCCAGTTGCAGCCTATTGGATCTAATTTCAAAACAAGCCAGGAAAAACATTAACCCCTCAATGTAAGTGCAATGTAAGCCTACACGCCTGGCATTTAAATGCATTTATCCCTATGCCGATATTTTGTGTGGTTTTACTCACCCATTGAGTCTTGTAGTCTCCATCGTCAATTTGTACAGGGCTGCATATGTGAGAATTTGTAATAAATGCACTGGAGCACAGGATAATAATGTACTTCCACCCATGTGCGGTGCTGTACACATCTGGAGATGCATACGCCATCATATATGTGCTTGGCTTTTTGTCAAGTCATCATCGTATTTCTGTTTGCCCAGAAGCAGCTGCAAAAGATACACCCGCTGACACGCATCTGTGTGAACACAGCTTTACTGTGCTCAACCTACATCACAGCGCCTCTTATCTCCTAGTCTCTCCTTCCCAGGCGCAGGAAGGCGTGAGTGCCAGAAGAAAGCAAATCTGCTCATGCACAGAGCGGTTTCACACAAGATATGCTGCGCAAACTGGTGTCATAGTCCCTCCGCATCAGCCTCACCGCCATTCACCCTCATTATATTTACCTTTTCATTATTTCTCCTAATGTACTGTTCACTCTGCCCTCATTAAGGCATCAACGGAGATACTAGTAAAGCCAACGCCCCATAGATGTTGGGATACTCAAGATCTTGGCATATCGGAGAAATTCTCTCTCCTAGCGGGTGTCTTATTCTGCTCCCGCTGATGCCAGAACAATTTTGAAACTTGGGTCTTCTGATACATTAAGATTTGTAATCTGTCCATAATGTGATTGGTCAGACCTCCGGACCCATGATAATGCTCAGCGTGTCGAAAGAGGGGGATTTCAGGATTCTCCGACCAGAAGAATTAGACGGACATCAGAAGAATGAGTTTTAGGGGTTTCAGACTTTGGATCCCTGCCGTTACGACATTTGGGGATGGAGGGCCGTTACTAGTGAAGCACTTCTACGAGTGAACATTTTCATTAAAGAAGAACTTTGCAAACATATTATTTCTGCACAGTTCCCCTCCCCAAAAATCAAAACTATAGCACCATTAAAAAAAAACGTGGGGTGGTATTAATTCTTTTTCAGTACTAGAGACCTTTGCAGAAGACACACTTCATAAATTTCACGATATGTTTGATAAGACAATACTGTTGGCTTTGCTGTATTCCTTCTTAGAATTATGTTCCCATTCCTACTATATCTCTCTAGTAGGGATACTTAAAATACACTGTGCCCTAAAGAGATTTAGTATGAACATAGATTTCATAATACATCATACGGTGGCAGTGAGCTTTGGGCACTCTGTGTAGTAGTCAAAACATGATACGAGGTGGCACATTAGATTAGAAAGGTCCAAGTAAATCTGTTTATGGCTTTTAAAATTAGGCACCTGGGACACATCCCACAAGCAAAATTTATTTTCTTGGCCAAACAGTCCTACAGTGTAGGTTGTACTCCTGTTCGAGAATTGTGAATAATTACACAAATCCCCCTTATTATAAGCTATTTAGCTCATGATAAATGCAAATAGAGTTCCGAGATATTTCTTGAAACAAATAAATAGTCGTTATTGGAATGAAAAGGGAGGTGAGAATGTTTATAGAGGCGTTTAGTGTGAGCTCGCACTGCGCTGAAAATCATTTCTGTGATGTACTGTGTACTTACACAGTGATACACATTATCAAATATTGAGAAGTGGAGGAAATGCAGCACAAATTACTATGGGCAGAATGAATATTGGATGTTTGTTGCTGGGAAAGTTTTCTGCTATACAGTCGTACGATACACTGAAACTGAATGAGGGGCAGAGATAGAGCAGGTGCTAAAATCACAGCGGAGAAAATAATATTTATTATTATTTCAAATTTCTGCTCTTTTGAACTGAATACAAAAAAAAACTATTTGGTTAGATTTCCACCCCTGTCTGTTGAATGGTTACAGATTGTTCTAGTCCAGTCTACTTCCTATCCTGCATGTATATGTGTAAGCAGTTTTGAAGAATGAATATAATAGATGCTCTGATCCTTGTCAAACTAACCTAAGAAAATGCACGCTAATGTGACATGTAGTTCAGTCTATAAAGGCCGGATACCAGTCTTCCTACCAGGGACCAAATGTTCGATAATAGTATGGAAGTAATTTATAATATACATTTAGGGCCTGATTCATTAAGGCACGTAAATTGCGATACGCTGCATATTTTACACACAATTACCCAGAAACAGACCATACGCCAGAGAACGCAGCACAAAGGACCCTTACTGCAGCCTAGGATTTCAGGGGCGGAATGGGGAGGGGACTGAATACGTAGTCAATATATAGTATGGGCGCACCAAGCTCAAGCGCTCGCACACGCATCAGATTCAAGCTTTGGGCATTTCTGTTGTATCACTTGCACCAGCTACAGGTCTGGTCTAAGTGCCAATTACTAGTGATGACGGCTGTGTATACAGCTAGATCATGTGTTTGTAATCAGCAGCAACTGTAACAATGTGTTTTATGTTCAGTAGACACTAAAAGCATCCTTATATATGTATTTTATGAGGAAAATGTTTTTGTTTTTTTTTAATGTTTTGTCATTAATGACTATATGGACCTGATTCATTAATGAAAATAAAGCAAAAAAAAAGAGTAACTTTGGACCTTGGCAAAACTATGTTGCATTAGAGGGGGGGGGTAAATTTAAAATGTAAGGACAGATTTATAATTGGGGTAGGGCATGTCCTAGATCAACTTTCAATTTCAGTGTATAAATAAGCTATCAAGTATTTGTGTCCTACATGAAAATACAGTATTTTCTTTATGTGCAAAATAATAAACTAATTTTCACCCCTTCTATTGCATTGGAACATGGTTTTGCCAAGGTTCAAAGTTACTATTTTTCTTGCTTTACTTTCCTTAATGAATCAGGCCCTATATTATTAACAGTTGACATTAATTGAGTCTTTTGTTTTTGTGCATTGTTTTATGACTTTATATTCCACATATGTATTGGACGTATCCTGCAGTGTCTGTTAGAGCAGAGCGGACCTAGACCCGTATTCATCACCAGACGTATCTTGACATCCGCTCATTGTTGAATAGAGATGTACATATGCCCAGTATATGTGTTTTTATAATAAAACACACATTACATTCGTTTTGCATTTGTTAATGAATTTGGCTCTTAATGCGTAAACGAGACCATCTTGGTTTTACATTCCTGGTCATAGGTGATCATCCCAAAACAGATAATGGTGCTCGGCTACTCTTCAAGTAGTGGGAAAAGCCAATAGCATAGTTGGTTGTTGTAAAGCAACGGGCATGGTGTATGGAACCAGTGTTACAACCTCTTAATCTAATCCATACCTGAACTGCACTTTTTAGCCATGTTGTTATCTCCTTGGAAAAGTACTTCAGGGGTTAAATTCCACCTCCACAGTGAACAAGTTGAGTGAATTAAGCTACCATTGTTACTTCTGTTTGCTCCCTATTATCCACTAGTGAGCTCTACAGACAGCCAGGAGCCGGACCCAGCAGGGGTCACCTAAGGGATGACAACTAGGGAGGTAGGGGATGGGGCTGGATAGTGTAAGCAGCCCACCAATCAAGTCCTTTTTCAACTCCCCTAGGCAGGCAGTTCCCAAGGTGGGATTAGGAGGTGATAAAAGAGGCTACCCTGGGAGCTGGATGTGTGTGACTAACTTTTGGCCAAGAGGTGATACTCTGCCAGAGATGCACTATGGAACATATCTCACTGGGTTTATTTGAACTGATTTACTCACTTGTTGGACCTCCTATTGTTAAGGAGCTGTGCTGTATTTAATCCTGTTCTGCAGAATAAATCATCCTTTTATTTTTCCCCTAATACCGTGTCCGAGTGAGTTGGAAACCACGTATCTTCACAGGTGTATAAGAAGAGGTATTAGTAGCAGGAAGAGGTTATATTGGCACTTAAAACCCCATCATAGGGGTTGTATGATAGAAACAATTAAATAATAATAATGAAAGAATGTTTTAACGATCAGGGGGTAAAACGGCGCTGCCTTGTGAAGGCAAGTTTCCCTTTACAAGGCAGCGCCGCTTTAAATTTTAGCTGTCATCTCCCCGAACTCCCGCGAGTTGAAGAAACCGGAGTATGATACATTTACCCCCAGGAGTCTTTTTAAAGAGGATTTCTAAAACAAGAGGACACACTAGAAGCGAGGTAGAGTAATAGGCTAGATAAAGAAGAGTGCTTTTTCAGAAAGGGTGATAGAGGCCTAGAATAATTTTTAAATTTATTTTTATATTGATTGACTCCAATTTGACCCGTTCGAGGTCCTCAGACTTGTTTGCGGTACACCGGGATGGATCGTTTTGGCTTATCCGCCACGCCTGCCCTGTTCTTGAACAGCGAACCCCGATCTTGTATGTTTCAGTTTTGCAAATGCAGTTTGCAGATGAGATTCTTATACTTTAAAATACACAAGAAAATGTAAAAATTTCTAGTGGGGATTCATAGAGTAAAATATGGGACAATCATATTGTCATTGTTAAAACTTACTAAGAGAAAAACTAAAAAAATGTAGATTTAGCAGGACATGTCCAGGTCTACTTTAAACTTTAAACAAGACTCGGTTTTCAATTTGGAAGTTGATAAATGTTTCTAATGTACAGCTCATATCTTACCTTTACCTGTTGTGTGCAACAGAGATTCTTCAAAGGCACTAAATAGAACACAAATTATAATTTATTTAAAAATAAATAACAATGTCACTATTATCAGTCTTAAGACCAGGCCGTTTTTTGTAATTGACTTCAACGATGTGAATAGAAATATCCCTCTTGTACCATTTTCACAAAGTCACTTTTACCAGGGAGATAAGAAAAATAAAGTCTTTTAATTTGATGTCATTACAATATGGTCTGTAACATTAGCAGTGACTCTTCATGTAGGGTGTATAAAGGACAGATGTTAAATGTAAGAAAACCATTAAGTAGTCTGAATGAACTTAGAATCTGCATTAAATGAAGTGTCTTATAAACCACAGCTGTTGAAAATTGCTTAGGGCTTCCATGGGAGACCTTAACTCTCCTCCTGGGAACTTTCTTTCAGCGGTGTTTGAACGGAATAAATGGTTTCCGTGATTCGGGTGCAGCTGTCCGCTATTTCACTGTGGTTCAAATGTACTTTTAAGCCTTTTTGTTCATTTCTGCATGGATGTACTCTGCTTTCCAATGAAACAATTCAATGAAAATGAGGCAGAGACTGTACGCTAATCCATTTGCATATTATATAATAAAGGGTTAGACTGCATCGGACTTCAAAGCAATTTCAGGTTATCCTAAGTTTAAAGAAACATTATCATACTAGTGAGAATAAATATAAGACCATTTCAACTATGTTAAGTGTGTTCCCAATTGGAATTCCCTCTAGAATAAAGTATACTGCTGTTTTTTACTTAGCTTCGATCACTCGTGTTCACCATCTGCAGTCAATTGCTCCAAGTGTTAGTGTTTGACCCCTGCTGCTCTGGGTGGAGCCAGAATTGCATGTTCAGCTCTGTGAAACCTAACAGTAGCGAAACAACCGCCACCATTGCAATGAGAAGGAACATAGTTTAAGTAAAACTACAGGGTCTGAAACTTTTGTAGGGATAGGGATTTGCATTACATTTTGCCAGAAAATGTCTGTTTTTGATCAAATATTAGAAAAGCAAGCTTTATCATCCCATAATATAATTGTTAGAAAAAAAATCGTTTTTCTCAGTTCTTCTTTTAAAGATAAAACATAACATTAAAGTATAATTCTTGTCTATAAAAGAGAATAGTATAAAGATAGCATTATTATAAATGTTGCATTGTCCAATTAAAATGTAAAGATATATATATATATACGCTCCCAAATCGATTGTTTAGCACCTTATAAAGCAAATGGGAATCTTTTTTCCTACAAATGGAAATGACAAATAAGACATTTGAATAGGCAGCTGTAACTGGATATAATATAGCGATAACATGAATGAATGACGCACGGCAGAAGGGGTAAATATTCGAACAGTAAATCAGAAGAGTAGTAGAAAAGAAAGTGCTTCTGGTGTCATTGTCCTCATCACACTGGGCCTCCAGTATCTGCAAAAGAGACACCTCTTAAGAGGTGCATCTAGACTTGTGTCCAAGTCTTATTAGGTCTCATATTCAGGGGACGTGCTACACTTATACACTCCCTTACTGTTCTAACTTGCCTGCTCCCATTCCACCGCTCCAGATATAAAGGGTCGCAAGCATTGTTTGTGGGAGACACTGAGATTGTTTATACATTACCGGCAACCAAGGGGGTATTCAATTGTCGCAAGTTTTTTTTTTCCCCCACAGCGTTAAAAAAAAAAAAAAAAAACTCCCACGGATTTTTAACTGCATTACCAACCATTTTTAGTAAGTGTAGCGCCAAAACTCGTGCAATTAAATTGAAAAAGAGGAACCACTGCCCCCGCACGTTAAACATTGTGTTTGTGAGTTTTTAGGGGAGCGAAGGGGAGTTTTAACGCGGCCATGTATAACACAACAAAAAATTTTCATACATTAGATTGCATTACACATTGATAATATCTACATTACAGTACTTTCTTTAGCATATTTTTTTAATTGAACTATTTTTTACCATAGAATCATCTATACCATGTCAAAACACATTACTACATTCATATTTGTACCAAAAAAATATATAAATATAATTAATTTGTGATTTTATTTATTTCATTTTTTTTATGTTTATTTTTTTACATTATTTTTTCACAAAAAAATCGAATTTTACATGCATTAGTGATAAACATAAGTTTAACTTGTTTTTCACATTACATAATTTCAAATAGTTTTCAGAGGTTTTTTATTTTTAACACACCCCAAAGAGGTGCGATATAAAACAGAATATTGGTCTGTTTAACGCGCCGCGATAAAAAACAATTGAATAGCTTTTAACGCTGCTGCCACACCCAATACTTTCAATAGACCTTCTACTGGAGCGCGAGAGGAGCGTTTCATTAAAAAAACTGAAAAATGGAATTGAATCATGGGTAAAGTTAACCCACTCGAAAATGATAATAAAGAGTGTTAAAATAACTTAACGCGGTAAAAAAACAAACTCGCTGACAATGGAATACCCCCCCAAGAGTGGTCCTTAGAAGATCCTTCAGATCCCTTCTCTTCCCCCTCCCTCTAAACAAACATCTGATAAGAAAATATTAAATAAGAAAAAATTGGATTAATGTACTTTTAAGAGTCCACAAAGTGACACTGCGTATTTTTACCATCTGCGCTTTGGAATATGCCTCAGATAGCAGCTCCATAGTCACGATACCTCAGAGTTGTCCTTTGTTACACCAAGCACAAACAGTTTTAAGTAACTCATTCCTTATAATCAGAGTTATTGATCACTGGAAAAAGCCAAGAAATGTTGTCAATATTTTCTGTCCAAAGTGTTAATGTAATGCGCTTTTCCTTTCGATCAAAAGGAAAATATAACAAATTCACAATATTGAATTTAGTATTAAGCCTTTTATCTAGTCTTCAAAAAAAAAAAATTGTTCCTTATGGGTTTTCTTTGTTGATCTTTGTTTTTTGAGGAAAATGTTTCGATAAATCTTTAACCTCAAACTGAAAATGTTAGAGCAAGCTGTAGCTCTGGATCTGAGAATCACCAGCTGACTAGTGGTGTTAGTGCTGAGTGGTAGCTTTAATTCCAGACTAGTTGCTAATTACAGTTTTGTACAATCGGTCACACTACATAATGAACAACTCAGGCTTAAATGCTTTACACTACACCCACAGCCATAGCTTGATGGACAGGTGTCACTCCCACCTGGTCTTTATAGAGGAGTTATCTGCAGGTGTTCTGCTTGATTACTCTCACTGCTGACACACCCTGTCAGCTTTGCTGTTAGCTGTGGAACAATATACCCCTAAACCACGTCAAAATATATATGCTAAATCACACTCTATACTATTATTTTGTCACACATCTGTCTTCCACCTGTGTATCTTTATGCTAGGTGTACTACTGTACAAATCTGTAACCCTGTCTGCGGCCTTGCCCTGCAGACTGTCAGCTAAATACCTAACTCTTGTGTATATCACTCAATTTGTCTATATGTATATATATATATATATATATATATATATATATATATATAATATATATCTATATGAGGGATGTTCACTAACCCCCGTGTTTTGGTCTTGGTTTTGAATCAGTATTAACTTATATTCATTTTGTGTTGGTTTTGGTTTTGGCAAAACTGCTCTCACTTGTTTTGTTTTTGGTTTTCTGGATCTGTATTTTATTTGAAAAAAAAATTGCTAAAAAGTGCTAAAATCACATAATTTTGCTCTTTTTTTGCTCCTAATTATTTACCTTAATAACATTAATTTCCAGACATTTTCAGTCATTTTTTGTCAAGTTGCAAGAACACTGCTAATCCTGTTTTTGTGTGAGCAATGGCACTGGATTTCCTAGGGAGGGAGGTACTAATAGAATCCAAAACCTGCGAGATCCTACAACGCAACAATGACGTTTTGCCTCAATTCAGATCTAAAGAAGATGGAATGTATCGAGCCGGCTCTACTCGGTACTCGGATTGGCGATATTCAGTCTTGGAAAACCGAGACTAAGCATCTCTAATATATATATATATATATATATATATATATGTATATATATATATATATATGTATTTATTTATTTAAACAAAACGAAAGTAGAAGGGATAGACGCCTAATAGTATATTACCTCCAAGTAATATTCCTACATGCGTACCAAATATATATAGGAACACGCGCACATCAGTAGGCCTACTGCGCGGGTCCAATCTGGTATACTTCTTAGACGTATTTAAGGAATTTCCTCCTACTTATGTTCAACTGCAGTAATGTCTGTCCGCACATACTTTTGTGGGATTGTGGAAACAGTGACATCATTTCAAAGTCAACCCTTCAATCATTTCAATGTTTCTGTGGTTTTCCTCTAAAATACTATGTTAAGCCCGGACTATGCCTTAGATTAATCCAGAAAGTGAAATATGTAACACAACAATGGCACATTGTACTGTCTGTATTATAGTGGTAAAGATGTGACACAAGTGTGTCTTACTATATAAAGTGCACTTATAGGGACTGATTCATTAACCAATGTAAATACCGATACGTACATCTGACTGTACACCACCAGAACGTAGCAACGTCCAATTCATCTTCGAGTGCAAAGGACACTTCCAACAGCCTATGATTTCATGAGCGGAACAAGGAGGGGACTGGATGTATGCACTTAGTCAGTGTACAGTAAGGGCGCACACAGCAGCTCCCAATTCAGGCTTTGGGCATCTCAGGTACGTGTTTTTCAGCCGCATCACTTGCACCAACTACAGGTCAGGTCTAAGTGCCGACTACTAGTGATGACGCTGTGTATACAGCTAGAACATGTGTTTGCAATCAGCAGCAGCTGTAACAATGTATTTTATATACAGTAGACATTAACAACATCATAATATATGTTTTTTATGGGAGAAAAAAAAACATTTAACATTTTGTCATTAATGACTATATTATTAACAGTTTTTCCTTTGGACTTTTGTGACTTTATATCCCACGTATGTATTGAAGGTATCCTACAGTGTATTGTCTGTTATAGCAGAGCGGAGCTAGACCCGTATTCATCAACAACAAAGGTCTCTTTAGATCCGCACCTTGTTGACTACGGACGTGTGTATCCCCAATTTACATGCTTTTCTTTTTTAAAAAAGGACAGTACATTCGTTTTTCACGCCTTGATGATCAAAAAATGTCCCGGTGAAAATATTAGGTGAGGTGGATCACAATCACCTCTTATGTTGTGTAAAAATCAAGTCGAGTTCTATATTTTTGCTGTTCCATTCTGTACTGTAATCATAAATTGACATTTTGTGCGCTTTCAAAACCTATGAATAGAGCTGTGAAAACGACACCCAAATTGTACTAGTAAAATGTGCAAAATTCTGCTGTCGGATGAGAAATGAACAGTTTGGAAGATTTTGTTCTTCTCTAGTTGCGGAGTAAGAACTATAAGACATTGTTTTAGAGACTTTCAATTTTAATGGTCCAATTAGCACTTTTGATTTCAATTATACACAGGTACTCCAGGCCTTGAAATGTTATTTATTTTGTGTCACAGTTGTGTTCACTGCTGGCTGACTCTAATCCACCAGAACCTATCAGGAGATCAATAAATAAAGTTTCAATTTTAATATAAAAATTTCCATACATATTAAATGTCCCTGGCGTCTTTTCAGAGGCTAAGTATGGGAGTCATGGGCTGACTATATATTGCCATATTTAGAAGCATTACCGGACAGATATTTATAACCTTCTGTCCTGGCAAAATAAAAATAAAAATTGAGGCTAAAAGTGTGAGTTATTTTATGCCGTCGAAGATCAGATATCAGTTAAATCCTGAATTGAAAATTAAGTTTTAAACAAGAATTTTATATGACATTGTAGATTCTAATAAATACTTAAATATTTCATGCACTGTGTTAAATCATGCCTACGTCTATATCCGATGGGAGCTGGAATTAAAGTAATTTAAATTCATTTCAATAGTGGTGCTAAAATAAATTATATTTTTCAAAGCACATAAATACATAAATTATACACATAATACAGTAAATTACTGACAGTAAACACATTGTAACACAAATATAAAATTGTTGCTTTATTATATTTCTATGGTAGAGAAATTTGGCTATCATGGGGATAATACTGGAGACAGACTGTGCGTATTAGATTTCTGTATTATTCTTTGTAGCAAATAACTGATTGCAAAGCACGGCATCTCGTCTTCTGTCTGCTGTATGCAACGCTAAGTGTTCTCTCTTTATTCTGCATGCACAGTACAACTTCTCTAGTTCTGTCTGCTCTCTGTAATACTCAATACCTGCTCTTATAGCTCATGTACTATGAAATCTATTTTGGGAACTTTCGGGCAAATTCTGACATCTTCAGGAAATTCACAGTGCCATATGGGTGTGATGAGACTAATAACTTACCCATATATACATTTACTTTTCATTTATTTTTTATTAATACAATATTTGTAAAAATATTTTAGTAAAATATTTTCCCATTTAACATAGCTTTGTGCAATACGTTACAAAGTTACTTTCAGATGATTAATAAATACGTGAGATATGTACTGTATTGTAAATGAGTTTACAGTATAATATAACATGCGGTGGATACTATAATATTACTATACACTGTACTATTTCATAACTAGATGAGGATAGTGAAACTTTTTGCTTTAAAATCTGTGTCATTTGATGAATAGCTGCTCCCTGGTGGATTGGGGTTGGAGATTTCAGAATGTGGACTCTTAAGATAAATGTAAGCTGGAATTAACAGCCAAACATAACATAAGAAATGTGTGTATTTAATAACAAAGTACAAAAAGTACAATAACTCACTGAAGCAATCCCTAATGTGTGTGTATGTGTTTGTGTGTATGTGTGTATATCTGTGTGGGGGGGTGTCTGAGTGGGTGTGTGTGTATGTGTGTGTATGTGTTTGTGTGTGCATGTATGTGTGCTTGTGTGTGTGCTTGTGTGTGTGTGTTTGTGTGTGTGTCTGTACGTACGTGTATATTTGTATGTGTGTGTGTGGAGGTGTCTGTACATGTGTATTTGTATGTGTATGTGTGTGTCTGTACGTACGTATTTGTGTGTATCTGTATGTGTGTGTTATGGTGTGTGTGTGTGTGTGCATACTCCTATGGTAAGAAAGACGCTCTGGGGCAGGGCTTGAATTAAATAAATAAAATAATAATTTTGGTTGTTAGTAGAACATTACATCACTGGGCCTCATAGTAAAAATTGGAGGGTGGAGGGCAATGCGATCTGTCTTCATGTTCCACGCTTCTCTAATATTGTTGCAGTGTACGTGTTGCTATGGGCCCCTCCTCACCTCTTGCGTTCCATAGCCGCAACACCCCATTCTATGACTGCAGTTTAACCGCTGGTGCTGGGGAATATGTTAAAGGTACAGAAATAAATAAATATTAATAATAGCAATAATAATAATATAGAAACTCCTGATGTCATCACTTCAGGGTTCATTAGTACGAGTTGTGGATTATAAGAATAATTGTCCACCTACTGTAAGTTTTTATGAATATTAGGGGGTACAGTTACTCAACTGCGGGTTCAAATAAGTGGAGATGTTGCCTATAGCAACCAAGCAGATTCTAGTTGTCATTTTGTACAATGTACTAAACAAATAACAGGTAGAATTTAATAAGTTGCTATAGGCAACATCTCCACTTTATCAAATCCGCAGTTTAGTAAATATACCCCCAGAAGTTAGTTTGGATTTCTGTGACGTCTACATAAAAACCGCAGCACCCACCTTGTTCTTTTATATGGTCACAGAACTTCTCAGTGACCTATCCGTATATTTACAGCAGGTAGGCATTATTCCAAAAACAATCCTGATTAGCTGTGGTCGATCCAGTGCAACTTGTTCACTGAATAACGTGTGGGACCGGTTACTATGGTATAGTTGCCAACGTTCTAAAACAGTTCACAGGGACGTTTAGCCGCTGAGCTGGTGTCTTAGATCGTCACACGTTATTCTGTCTCAGGGGAAGTTGGATCACGACATTATAAGATATTTATGTGTATGTTAAATACACCTCCTCAATAAGCATTAACATGAAAAAAAGAAAGGTGCTATAGATGCTCGATTTGGTCGTGTATCGTTTCTCTAACTAGTTCATTGAAATGGTATAAAAAAAAAAAAAAATTTCACCCAAATTTTTTTTTATTTTTGCACGATTAAAATAAAAAAAATCAAACAAAATAATCACACAGGTTAAACCGGTTTGACCTTGTTCAAGTCTGTTCTACCATGTTCAAGCCGTTTCGCACCTATGCAAAGCAACGTTCGAATATAAGCTTAAATTGATACATTTTAATGGAATTGCGTGCTGTGAACAGAAGCAGCAAATTTCAAACAAATATAAATTGGCGCCAATTTTCTCTTGTTCCATGAACAACTTTGTAGCCTTCAAACCGTGTATTTCGATCAAATTTTAAAGAGGTTTGACATTTTTGAGCATCTGTAAATGATAGGTAAGAATTGCACTTAACAAAAAAAAACCAACAAAAAAAAAAGTGTCATTTTCTTGGGCATTTCATCGAAATTGAAAAAAAAAACTGGAAATTTTCACTGACAAAATTTTCTAGTGACAAATGTTTAAGAAGTTGCCATTAACCCTTGATATTCGGGACTGTTAGCAGCTATGCTGATGGTTCTGTATTAATTTAAAATCGACAACTATAGTGGTTTATGTACTAACAGACTGCAGTTTACCTCTAGGACTCTGTCCCTCTTGACTTGTATCAGACACAGCCTACCTTACATTGTAATTAACAGTTTTTAATTGTTTAGCACTTTTTACCTGCCCATCTGTCTGTGTCTCCTGCTGCCTAATTATATTGTAAGATTTGCAGACCATGGACTCTCATCCTATTGTGTTCCTACAGTTGGGGCGACTGATCCTCTCAGCTTATCTGTCATTTATGCTGAACTGTTCACTTAATATTTTTGTGGCTTTGTACACAAACACCTAAATAAAATATAAGATATAGACATTGATGGACCGTAATCCAATTATTACCTATTTTAAAAAAAAGAATCAACTTTGTTCTCTGTTAAATAATTAGGGCAGAAAACAGACTCACGTTTTTATTTCGTTTACTAAAAAGCCTAAATAATCTTTCGGAAGCTGTTTTTTTTTTTACAAGAAGGAAAGGGACCATTTTAACTGTAAATCAGAGGTGAATTATTCTCTCTAATCTAGTATAGAAGAGAAAATGGATTGGAGGGAAGAGGTCTGAGCCTTGGAGGGTGGAAGATTGAAAAATGCATCAAGTTATTGAAATAGATAAAACGTTTTCAGGGCCGGGCTGTGAGGGAGCTGGGAGCAATTCTGAAACTTTTCAGCTTCTACAATTGGAGCGCATGAAATATCTACCGCCTATGAAATATTTATATATAGTTTTTAAAAGGGTTTCAATCATGAGATTGGGTCAGTTTTCTTTTCTCTTTTCCCTGTGACTTCTTTAGCAGCTCTGACAGCGATGATCTCTTTGAAGTTTTTTGACACTCAAAGACTAGATTCCTATCTGACGGAACTCGCTCGGTCTTTGCTGGTGTGAAACATTAGTAGAATAAACATTTTTAAAGGGCAACGCTTACCGACTCACAGAGCAGTCGGACATTTAATGGGCTGAACCAATCTTCAAGAAAATACAGCCCAATAGTGTTTTTTTTTTTTTTTTATAAGACAAGACGCCTTCCAGTGCATATCCATAGGCGCCATGAGTGACAAGAGTTGACATCCAAGAGGAACATTGAATCCCTCATCACCCCTCCTTTCTACCTTATCTACAACTGTACCATCCAATGCACGCTTACAGAGCCCAGCCCCCACACAATGGGCCTGATTCAGTAAGGCAAAGAAAAGAGTACGTTTTCTCCTGGAAAAAACCATGTTGCAATACAAGGGGTGCAAATGAGTTTATTATTTTGCACAAAAGAAAAAGACTGGCTGCATTTTCATGTAGCACACAGATACTTGATAGCTTTATTTTTACAATGAAATTTAAAGTTGATCTAGGACATGCCCTACCCCAATTATAAATCTGTCCCCACATTTTAAATTTACCTCCCCCCTCCAAAGCAACATGGTTTTGCCAAGATGCAAAGTTACTCATTTGTTTTGCTTTACTTTCCTTTATGACTCAGCCATTAAGGAAAGCCCTGTCAGGCACTGTCCCTATGTGCGAGAGGCGGCCGACCGATTCTGCCGGTCCTTGTGTCCCGTTGCCTAACAACGGGATGCTACCTTCCACTTCCGTCAATCTGCCGACCAATGAGTACTCCCCAGGGGGGATATAAGGGATACTCAGGCACCATTAGGATGCCAGAGTATTGGTTTCACCCTGCTCCAGCTTCTGATCAGTTTGTGGCTCCTGTTTTATACTATTGACCCGGCTTCCTCTGACCTTCCCTTTGGATTCTCCCTGGTACCTTGCTGTCTGTCCTGGTTTCCTGGTTTCAGCCTGTTCCTGATGGTTGTTTTGCATTCTCCCTCTGTACCTTGCAGCCCGTTGGTTCTTACCCGGTTTGATCAACTATGCTACTCTCTGTTTCTATGCTGGTGGCCGTCTTGGAGAACCGCGACCTGCGTACCCCTTGCGCGGGTCCCTAGTGAATACCAGGGGTGCGTTAAACTCCGCACCTCCTCGCACGGCGCACCAATACCAGCTAGTATCAGTGCCTGCAGGCCCTATGTGTGTGCCATTGTTTGAGTACTTGATATCCAGGATGTTGCTGTTATATGCAGTCATCTGGGAACGGCCAATAGAATTCAGCTTTGCAGGTCGGAATGGTTTAACTTGCTGGTTTACAGCCTGTGCTCCTCTGTGTGCGCCTACACTGCTTCCTGGTGGAGGGCCACATTGGCTGGCCAGTGGGTGAGGTGGTGGAGGGCCAGCTTGGCTGGCCAGTGGGTGAGGTGGTGGAGGGCCAGCTTGGCTGGCCAGTGGGTGAGGTGGCGGAGGGCCAGCTTGGCTGGCCAGTGGGTGAGGTGCTCTAAGCCGATGAGCTGGTGGATGCCGTACACCTGGAGCACGGTGCCCTCCAGCCACTCTGACCACACTCCACCGTCCCTGGCTCTGTGGTACAACCACTGTATCCTGTTCTGTACAGTGTGTATGTGAGACGCACACAGCTGGCGCGGGGATGGTGCAGTGTAGTAGACGACAGATACAGTCACTCGGTCACATCGCTTCTTCTTTGGAGCCGAGGGTTCTTTCATGTTCGATTCAACTCAATCGAATCCCAAACAGTTTAAAACAGATACAAAAAAAAAAGTCTATAAATATTTGTTTCGAAATCTAAAATCCTTATTAATCTTTAAACTCCATTTAATGCATGTGCTCAGTTTTTGTCGTTTGATGTTATAAATTGTGGTTCTTGAACAACAAATTGTATTCAATAGTTTTGAAACTTTTCTGGGCGACCTTCGCAAACTTATTCACCAACATTTTGTAAAAAAATGGTAATTTTCTGAAACATGTTACTCCTTTGTCATAAGCATCAGTAATGAGCAGAGCGCTGTAATCGTGTTCTATTTGGAACTTATTCCTGTACTTTTGCTTAACCTCTCTCCACAAAACCTACTTTACCATTCAAGTAAATGCGATGCCACACTCCTGCAAAATGTCAATTTATTCAAAACTGCGCCCGGCTCAGTGGGGTGGGCAGTATGCCAAGAAAATTATAGGTACATTTTTAGTGCTGAATTCTTGCTTTTAGCAATCAAATAAAGTGCAGAAATGTTTATATTCATTGATTTATTTTGCCACCCACCTTGCTGGGAAGATGTTTTAAAATGATTAAAAAAGGAACAGGCTGTTTTTCAATCTTCTATTAAAGCAGGCAAAAAATAGGTCACTGTGCAACAAAGAAATAACGTAACGAACATATACAGTGAGAAAGTAGTGGGGCTTTACGGCTACAGTATGTGGTTCGACCCAATTTTAGGTGTAAACATGGCTTAGGTAACATGGAGCTCTCCAGTTGTTGATTTCAGAGCATGCTTGTACTTGTAGTTCAGAATCAGCTGGAGTGCCCCAGGTTCTTCAGATCTGTTGTCAAATTCACCAACATAAGTGTTAATTCTTCTTTTTAGGGTGCATTTGACTAATCTCAGAGAACCTTTCTGTTACCATCCTTAGTGTCTGACTCCTCCTTCTACCCCGTTTTACAGTGGGTGGGTATAGAATAACCTGTATCCAATCAGAACAGAATGTTCACATCAGCACAGAGTATTTCAGGGTATGAGTGTGTAGATCTTGTGCAAGAGTGACCTTTCCAGTTGTGTGATTGTGGTCATGGATCAAAAGCTCCTTGGTACAGGAGCAGTGTCTTGATGTGAGTAGGGTAATGGAGAAGAGACAAAAGTCAGAGAGTGAGGAGGGGATTCGATTCAGTGCAAAGTCCAGTCGGAGCCTTGTGCGCTGCGTCTTGACAGGATGTTCAGTATCTAAAGAATTGCTGACTTTTGCTCCGCATATCATAAAGGTGGGAGCAAAAATCAGCGATGTTCTAGATTCCGAAATACCCGGTAGTGTGTGCAGCCGCATACTGCACAAGGCTCTTGCGGAATTCAGCTCTGAGAGTTATATAGTGGAAAGAGCAGGGTCCCTCAACATCACAGAGCAGTGGCGTCAGGTTCTTGTTTGGGTAACAAACTTAGTTCAACTCCGATCCACGTCCACCTTCTTCCCCTACTAAGTATGG
The DNA here is from genome assembly GCF_038048845.1 of Mixophyes fleayi. NCBI lineage: Eukaryota > Metazoa > Chordata > Amphibia > Anura > Limnodynastidae > Mixophyes > Mixophyes fleayi. Next base: position 149,297,657 of record NC_134408.1, on the reverse strand, counting down.
TGAAATTATATTTGTAACATCGAATACATTGAAGGTGAAACTTTTATCTTCTTCACGGATACAATTCTCCCAGAAAAATGTCAAAAGTAATAGGTGTTACTAGAGAGGTGGACGGTGACAAGTCTAAAGGATATTTACATTTACTTTTTGCTCAAATGCGCTTATTTGACTGCATCCCACATACCTGGACACGCCCACTCTCCACCGGCTTTTGGGAGTGTGTCTGTGCAAAGGATTTGTACAACCATTTGTGGCAATGCTGGACCACAATACATTTGCTAAGTGGATGCATTAAAGAGACTTCAGGTTCCTATTTATTAAACTCTGTGGGACTGATTCATTACGGAACGTAAATCCCGATACGCGCCGTATTTTGCATAAAATCCATCTGCGCATGCCCAGAAGTGGCCCATACGTCAGTGATTGCCGCAATGTTCAATTCATCTTCGACCGCAAAGGAGCCTTACTACAGATCCTTATGTCATGGGCGGATCGGGGAGGGGACTGGGTGTATGCATGTGATCAATTTTCGGTAGGGGCGTGCCAAGCTGGAGCACATGCAGCAGCGTCCGATTCAATCTTTGGGCATCACAAAGGTACGTGATTTTCTTGATTTTCTGTTGTATCACTTGTACCAGCTACAGGCCGGGTGTAAGTGCTGATTACCAGTGATGACGGCTCACAATACGTTCATTTTGTGTGCCTTTATCAATCTTGTAGAAACCTCTAGGACAGGATTCATACATACTGTACATTGCTGTGTGTGTTGACAGCTTAATCACACAGACAACACAAAACAAATGCAGAAATATGTAATTTACATACAAATATAATGTATCCTGACAGAATGTGAGGACAGGATACACCAGGAAACAATCTGTGTTTTTATCCTAGGGAAGGGTTAAAAGAACAATGAAATAAACGTCTACAAGAAACGACCATCGGCCTCACAATATATTTTGTTTGTTTGCTGTTTGTTGGAACTTGGAGGAACTGGCCGTGGCTTTGGAATAGCTATTGATTATTCGGTTTCTGAACATCTGTATGAAATGATTAAAATAAAGTCATTTCTTTGGCGTCTTGCCAGTGGTATAATTACCATTTAAAGGTTAATTAAAATGTCTGGAATTGCAGATGTGAACGGACGCTACATAAAAACAGGTTTTTACAAAAATAGGAAGTGTTTACAGCCTAGATTAATACCTGTTTCAAAGGAAAATTTGTGTAAAAACTGAGACGCGCTCTTTCCTTCCTGGATAATTATATGTTCAGAGGAAACATGTTTTTATACAATATGTTCATTTTAAATTAAACACTGTTGAAAATACAGTTGAGTCCTCAATTTAGCATTTCCTTATTTGCAACAAATTTTGAGATCTCTGTTCCACAGTGCAGAATGCCGTTTTGCCGTTTAATGCAGGGGGTACAGTCATTACAGTAGCACCACACACCACGTAACGGGGGGACGGACTCCATTACAGAGACCCCCACTCCAATTTTTTTACAATGTAGTGTGACGCACGTTGGACTAACTGCTTCACTTATTTTTATCAACAGACAATCTGACATCTACCTCTTCCTGTCCAATCAGTGTTGTCCATATGAATGCTTCACTAATATGATATGTGCCTGAGTTGATGTCTCATGAAATGCAGATTTGCAAAAATAGGCTATTTGGAAGTGAGCAATGATTAATTGAACTGTCGGCTGGTAAAGATAATAATCTGCTAACCTAATTCTCTTGAACTTCTGCATGAAGGCAGTTACAACTTAAAGCCAGCGGATGTAGTATGCAAATATCAAGGAGGAGCCATTATTCTAGAAGCTTAATTCACCGCCAGTGAAACAAAGTATCATTCAAAGGTTTACATCTCTCAGATTATTCTATGTGTAGAAGACAGGACAAGTTTGCTGAGCTCTGTAATATTCTTGCATTCTATCTGCAACTGTAACTTATAGTTCAGTTATATATTTCCGCAGCAGAGTCTTTTATCATCATCATCAATGTAATAAAACCGCTTTGCAAACGAAAAACTGCTTGTAACACCCAGAATACTTTAGAGCTGAACAATTATCATATTTTCAGTCTGAGCAAGTTACAAATGGACAATAATCTTCGAGATTTATAAATCTCGCCGCTCGGCGGACACATTCCCCCATTAAAGTCTCCAGCTATTTTTTACATTCTAGCCCGTTATTCATTGAGGTGCGAGGACAAATTGCTTTAAAGTTTAGCAAACATTTAAACAATAAATGGGTTTTTTTTCTCTTTTTTTTATAGTCAAGAGCAATAAATAAAAATGCTTTGTGAGAGAACAACTTTAGGGAGTAATTAAAAGCTTTTAAAGCCTAAAGAATAAATACAGCAACATCTGATCCGAGAATCATTTCCATATTATCCCACCGTGCAGAGAGACTCGCAGAACAATTAATGGAAAGTATCAGTATGGGGAAAAAGATTATGAGGAGCATTAAAACAATTTGTATTAACTGTGAGGCATTCATTGCCCCAGTGTACGGAACCTTAAGGTCATAACCATCGTATTTAATTTCAAAACATTAAATTAACATTATATGGTATTTGGAAGAGAATCCTGCCGGGCCTCTTTCCATTCCTTAAACGTCTCCCTCTCATTAAATTACGTAAATATGTTTAAAATAGCAAAAGGTCCTTCAACTTCTTTAATGTTCAAGAAATGGCCAAATTTCCTACAGATATGAAACAGTGGAAAAGTTCTCAAAGAAATTATTTTGAAAATATACTAAAATTCTTTCATCAGATAAAATAAAATACAATATTACAATAAAATACGCTAACGTATGTCTAAACACCAGTAAATATTATCATTATTCAAGATTATACATAATGTCCCAAAATTTTGTCTAGAGTTCTGCAAAATTTATTTGCCAAATAAGCCTAGAATCATTTGTTTAGCCCAAGGGTTGGCTGGCAAATTTAAGCCTGGGGGGGTTCGAATCTCGGCTCAGCAGCCTACTAGGAGCATTTTAAAGGGAAAAAATACAGGTAGCCTATTGACCCAGCCCAAGGTAGTCCACTATGGAACCTACCAGTATGTTTTTGGAGTGTTGGAGGAAACCGGAGCACCCGGAGGAAACCAACGCAAACACAGGGAGAACAAACAAATTCCACACAGATAAGGCCATGGTCGGGAATCGAACTCATGACCCCAGTGCTATAAGGCAGAAGTGATAACCACTGAGCCACCGTGCTGCCCAGACAGAAGACCACTGTTCAGGACTAACCCCAAGGCCCCAAATCTCTTAGGCATTAATTTTAACCACTGGACGATGGAACCATGGAATGAGTAACTCTCTTACTAGGATAAATATGGTTTCCCAGCACCAGTCTTTGAAGGATTCCTTTTCTAAAATACAGATTTACAGTGACAAAAAACAAGTTATAGATTCCTTACATATTCCAATGAATATAGATAATGGGGAATTTCTGGCTCAACTGAGTTTCTGCAATTGGTACTTAAGAAGATGAAAAATGTTAATTCATTGAACAAACTCTGCATTTCAATTCTTTCTAAACTATAGGGATCCACAGTCTGTGCCCTTATAAGAATATTTTATTATAGAAGTCATTAACAACATAATTGGAATGGGGGCAGATGTTATTTTATATACTACATGTGACCCTGGTGTTCAGGACCCAGTACTTTGATTAAATACTCAGTATGAGGTATATTGTTCAGTATATATCCAATGGTTACTGAAAGGGTGACTCCAGTCTAAAATAATTTTGCTTAATTCAAATGATTATGCTGGATATGACAACGTACTAAAATAACATTCTAAGTTTTTAATAGGATTTCTGCCTGAAATCTCCCTTTGAAACCTCAGCAGCGCACTGTTGCTGCCATTTGACAGACAGATTGTAAGTAACTTGCAGTTTATCATTTGTTTCCATCAGTTCAGATATTTCTAAGGAAAATCCCTTTTTCAAAATATATTAGCTATATAGCTGCAACATAGTGCTTCTGAGTTTTCTAAAGATGATTTCATGCAGCATTCCTGTTTCAAGTATCAGGAATATTCCAGTAACGTGTAATAAGCGGCAAAGTGATTATTTATAATAAGGCAAAAACTGTGTCTTTTATTTGTATCACCATACTAGAGATTCTGAGAAGACTGAGACTATTATTAATAAACACTATTATTTTTTTTTATTTTTTTTTTAAAGATGAGGTATTAAGTGGTTGCTTACCTGAGAAATCTACCACAGTGTTTTGAAAGGTTATTAATTAAAAAAAGTTGACACAAAGGTTTTTTTTAGGAACAATAAGAATCAGTCTTTAAAATATTTTAAAAAGGATTGTGATGGTCACCTATTAAAACATTAAGGGTTATATTTACTAAACTGTGTGTTTGAAAAAGTGGAGATGTTTTCTATAGCAGATTTTAGTTATCATTTATTTAGTACATTCTACAGATTCTAATTTTCATTGGTTGCTATAGGCAACATCTCCACTTTATCAAACTTGTCGGACACTCGCGGCGTGATACATTTACACCCAGGAGGTAAATGTATCAAGCTGAGAGTTTTCCGTCGGGTTTGAAAAACCAATCAGACTCTAGCTATCATTTATTTAGTACATTCTACAAAATTATAGCTAGAATCTGATTGGTTGCTATAGGCAATATCTCCACTTTTCAAACCCGCCGGAAAACTCTCAGCGTGATACATTTACCCCCAGGTGTTTAATTTAACGGCGTTACAGACATCGGCACCGCTTATATTACTCTATATTATGGGATTTTACGTTTGGACATTGGACTTTCAATTTCTTTCTATTGAATATATGTTTTATTATTGAGAATATTTTATTGATTTAAAACTGTCTTAAAATTTTGGGGAAATTTATTATCTTGATTTTGTTTGTACCAATTATCAATGGTTTATATGATCACTATCCAAAGTGATTCATAGGAGGTGCGGTAATCAATTCGCTTTTCTTATCTACTATATAAATGCCTGGTGGCGTGTGTGAAAAAAAAAAAAACCAAGCTGCAGCGCCACCTGCTGGGCAGAGTTATACACTGACCTATATATTTCTTGAAGGAGAAGTGACAGTTGGGAGTGGTTGGTGGTTGCCGGGGGTGACAGTGGGGAGTTTTTAACACCTTAAGTAGCTTGATGAAGGATGTGGCGATGAAGATGAAGGATGAGGTGATGGAGAAAAATGATGAGGTGGTGACATGTCGACAAAACCACGTTAAAAAAGGGCGCTTGCGTCGGAAAGTAACGCTCTTCCCCTGAGGAGGCCTGGGCTAGGCCCAAATGCATGACAAGAACCTTTTTAAGACCTTAAGTAGCTTGATTTGACTAGAATGCATGAGTATCATGCACGGGTTAACTTGTATATACATCAGTATCTCCCACACATATGGATTACATTGAATGGGCTTATCTATAACATTGGCATAACTTTATGGAAAGTATTGTTTTCTATTAAGTTTACAGTCGTCTGTTGTTGTTACATTTTTTTTATGTATGATTATTATGAATTTAAATCTTACCCACTTCCCTTGCAGGCTTGTTATGTGTACTGAAATATTAACTTTATTTTTTATTATTTTATTATATACTGAATAGGGCTGTTCATTTTACTTTTTTGTTGCTACTGCAAAACATGTTCTTACTTTATAAATAATAATATTAATATTTGGACACACAAGAGACATGGTGAACAGGAGATCAAAGTCTGAGATGACTCAACCACAAAGAAAATGACAGACTTGCTACAATTGTATTTATAGTATTTGAAGTCACTTTGAAATGTGTTGCATGGGACACAATAACTGGTATAAACTGGGATGAAATGTGCAAAGTCTTCTTTACTTTATTATTATTATTATTATTATTATTATTATTATTATTATTATTATTAATTTTTATTTATAGGGCGCCTATAGGTGTTCGTAGCGCCGTAGAGGGACAAACGAATTACAATACAAGGTGAGACAGCACAGTACAGTAAACAGTAAGCACAGTAACTCAATAAGCTTAATGCACAGCTAGAGAGGGCGGGGGAGGGGAGAGGGAAGATCCGCATACAACGGAGCCCAAGAGGGAGGGCGCGGAAGACAGGGAGACCCCCAGAGGGGGAGGTGGGAGCGAGAGGGGACGGGGGGTGGAGGGTCCTCGAGGAGGAAGGCTAAGTAGCTGGAGAGCAGAGTTAGAAGTGATGGAAACAGGAGGAGAGATAAATAGACTTATTTAGAAGACACCACCAGCAGAAAATCCCCACAACAATCCCACGCTGCTCCTTTGCATGTTAAGCCTACTGTTGGCATTGGAACAGCTTGTGCTGTTGTCGATGCCCCTCCTCCTGTGTACTTCCCAGTGCATGCCAATGGGGTTTGTACTAGGGGAGGGGCATCGACAACCACACTGCCTATTTGTATTTCAAAGAAGAACACCACCCAAAACTAGCACACAATTGCTGCTTTCCTGATTCACCGGCGCAAATGACAATTTTAAACATGACACAGGGCTTGAAATTCACTTCTCGCTTTACAGTAATGATAGTTTATTCTATATAATGCAGTAGCAGTGTTCCTAATAATGTGTTTATATACAGCGTTACATCACCAGTTCATATTTAGAATTCATTAGCGCAGTGTAAATGTTAAGAGTGCATCGTGAAGATATGATTCACCATGAAATCTGGTAAAGCTTTAAAATACGGGATCTCAATATGTGCAGCGGGAGAGTATTGTTCCATGTCGTAATTATGATTGCTATATGGAAAATAATAGTAATTAAAAACATTGCAATCACCAAGTTGAGTGTTACATAAACATCAGACTGAAGCTGTCACTTGGTTCCAAGATTTTCTTGCCATAAGTTATAATTAGCATAATATATGTAGCAAGTGAAAATAAGTACGATACTCAGAAGGAGGAATCTCATTTTCCTGTCCATTGCACTGCTGATAAAATATTAGTTAAAGTAAAGTACAAGTCACCGTTCTTGGTGGTTTACTTGGCTGGCTTTCTATTTTTAAGCCATATTATACAGAGGGTGACTCTATTCAAGATTTAGAGATAAACAAAAACATAATGAACCGTTCCCCTGTCCGTTTTCTCTACCATTACAGCGGAGCTTGAAGCACATTGTGGCTTCAGTATTAGTTTCTGTGCTGACATCTGTGGTCGGTTTAAAGGCCATTGCTCGGGATATCCATAACCTGTGTGGGAGTGTTGCATGCTGGGAGTTGGAGTACTTTTCACAGCAGAGGTCCTTGCACTTCGTTTCTCTAAAGTACTTTTATTGTGTTCACTGATTAAAGAAATAGAAGAAAGAGACAAGCATAACAGTCAGTAATTAGTTATGATTTCCGTAAGCCTGCAATAACTGTGGTCATTGTTCTTAAATATCAAACTATTGATTCTCTCCTAATAACACTTTGTGGGAAGTAAAACCATTATGAGTGTAATATGTCTGTGTTGGAGTTGGAAAACTGCATATGATCTTTTAGACCAGACAAATGGAGCAGCCTTTAGTGCACTGTTGTCTGTTGTTATGCAACATTGTAGGAGTTCGTCAGTTACTGCTTGGCCACAGCATGGAGGACAGGGCAAAAAGTCTGCTCCATCAGTAGGCAACATTGGCATTCCAGCTATCATTAGCAAGGGCATGCTGGAACTTATAGTTCAGCGCAACCTGAAAAGGGTCAACGCTACTGGAGAGTGAGATTCTCTGGTGCAGTCTCTGAGCCTCGCACTTCAACATTAATCTTTCATTTCGGTTATTGAATCCAATTTATTATTTATCATAATTTATTTGTGTAGCGCCACTATATATCCGGATCATTGCCATCGGTATCTGCGCCATTGGAGCTTACAGTCTAAATTCTCTGTAACACAAGCATCCAAACTCGCTAGGGTCCATTTTCTTGGAAGCCAATTAGCCTGCAAGCAGTGGCGGAATTACAAGACCCCCCGGATTGCTCTGAAAGAGCAGAACAGAGGCATTTCCTTGGTATGTGCCAGAATAACCAGTATTCGTAATATTAATTACTAAGATGAATTAGTAGGATTAATAATTACTGATAATAATTCTGATACATCAAATCAAGTTCAAATTTGAGATGTTGGATTTAGTATTCTTGAATTGTACTCTGTGCTGGACCTATCCCCTCTCCTGCATCAACCACAGCACAGAGCAGAATGAATCGGCTGTTGGCGACTTAGTTCTATTTAAAGACTAAAAATTCTGCAAAATGCCAACATCTCGTGGGATGGATAAACAAGAGCAGAACTCAAATATTTTATCTTCAGAACTCTGCACCTTTCTGCAATAACCTGCTCAAGTTAAGCATTTAACTTAGTAAAATTTTGTCTTAACTTCCCCCGCAGTTAAAAAATATAATTGGAAAATAGGTAATTTTCTGCCTCGGAAGGGAGTCAATGCTTGCACATTGCCAATAAATATTTGTACAGACTCTTCTGTCATTAATACACAGGGGCTGATTAAGGGTTCAAACCACCCTGGGCTAGTACACCTTTAGCGCCCCACCTTTGCCTTCTCGCCAGACTAATTTACGGTAAGTAAAAAGGAACTTGTTTTTCATGTAAAAATCGGCTTCCTTCACCCAACCACCCAATGTTTATGTTCCCTTGCTTTGGAAACTCAGCTTCACTTGGCTTTTAAAAAGGGTCCCAGCAATCTTTGTAACTCATTTTGATTTAATTAAAAGCAGCCTAGTCTGGGTTGGACACTCAGGCCGTCATAATACAGTAGTAAAGATAATAACTGACATAAATAATGTCAGTGTATAGACAACATTCTCATGTCCGTGGTAATGAAATTCAGCAAATTTTTCAAAATTTTACAAATCTACTTTTCTATAATTCTGACTTTTTAAAAAAAAGAGCTACCCAGGTCTGCAACACGTCTGGTACAGTCACGGCCAAAAGTTTTGAGAATGACACAAATATTATTTTTCCCAAAGTCTGCTGCCTCAGTTTATATGATGGCAGTTTGCATATACTCCATATAGAGCTTACGCTGAATTGAATCCATCATTTAAAACAGGGCTATGTACTGCAAATCTCATGAGATTATACTAAACCAATAATAGTGAGTCATTAAGATTCATCCATGTTTGTAATACATTTGCAGTGACTAGGTAGAGCATTGGAGAAGGTTCATGACCCAAGTGTAATACGTTGCATTATTTATAAATATACTACATAACTGCGAGTGTAATACAACACCCATAGTGTCAGGGTGAGTGCTTCATATGACACTTTGTAGCACCTAATCTTCCGTGCCCAGGTTTACAGCTTTTTCAGTTATATTAGTCAGCGCCGACCGATAATTGCCCAGAAAAGGTCACGTCTGCTTGAATTCTGAGCTGATTACATAGTGTAGACACTGCTATCATATTACTCTATAATATTTTCTGGGCCTAATTGCACAATTTCAGCCTTCTGCAAAGTTCCTTCGTATCTCCGTAGCTATATACGATGTGTAAAATGTCACGGGACACTTTCAGAAAGTAAAGACATTTCATGGAATAATCCAGACGCCACTCAATCTTCCTATAAGTGCCATTTATTTCACGGCTGTCTGGTGTAATGGGACTTGTTTAATGGGAAACAATTGTTAAAATACTAGACTCTGTAACTGGACAGCGGAATTGCTGTAAATGCAATGTATCAAACCCTGCAGGAAATTCAGGGAAAACGCAAGTTAAATGAATTTTGGCGGAAAGCATTTTCATTAACCTTTATTTATATACCACCAAGATTTCTTACATAGTATGCATCACTTTGCAGAAAATATTTAATCTTTCATGTTAGTACCTGCACCAGTGGAGCTTGCAGTCTAAATCTTCTACCACACAAACACGCTAACATTAAACTACCAACAAGTTTTTGAACTATTGCATTATACTATCATCATCCTCAGCTATTTATATAGCGCCACTAATTCCGCAGCGCTGTACAGAGAACTCACTCAAATCAATACTTGCCCCATTGGGGCTTGCAGTCTAAATTCCCCTAACATAACACAGAGACTATGGTCAATCTGATAGCAGCCAATTAATCTATTAGTATGTATTTGGAGTTTGGGAGGAAAACAGAGCACCCAAAGGAAACCCACGCAAACATGTGGAGAACATACAAACTTCACACAGATAAGATCATGCTCGGGACTCGAACTCTTGAGCCCAGTGTTGTAAGGCAGAAGTGCTAACCACTGAGCCACTGTGCTGTCTGTGCATACTATCTAGAACAATTCATACATGATTTTGTATTTTGAATGAAAATTCATCCTGGTAGACCTAGAAAGACCTACATTGTTACGGACTGATGTATCTTGCGAGACAGATTATTTTTTTTAAATGTGCCATGCAGGCTCTGATTATCCAATAGGCTGACTAGGCTGCAGGATGAGAAAGGTTTGTTGGGGTACCAAATTGTGACAGGGAGAGGTATAAACTGAAATTAATTTTACAATAAGAGACAATAGTTGTTCTCCAAAGTAAAAAGAAGACATGAAAGAAAAATGTAGTAAGGTTTAAATCTTGGCGTATTTCCAGGGTAAAGGCTGAAGACGACGAGTCTTTCTTGGGTTCGTTCGCGCCTCCATTTTGCTATACAAATCTGATTTTAATGAAAACGAAATCAGGGACAAAGATGTACTTTTAAAAAGCCAAGTGGTGCTGAGCTTCTAAACATGGCACACTGGTGGGGGTCGGGGGTGAAGGAAGCCATTTTGTCAATTAAAGATAAGTTCCTTTTTACCTACTGCATGTTAATCTGGTATGGACGGTGAGTGAGTGCTACATGCACATTAGCCTAGGACTGAACCATTAATAAGGCCCTGGATCCGTGGACAGTTTTGTACAATTCTAAATTTTATTAAAGTGTACCTGCCCCCTATATATAATGGAGACAGGGAAGATATTTTGTCCTTGAGGCTTGAGTGCACCTCACCTTATGCAACAGGACCTGGGGGGGGGGGCATTAGAGGCTTTAATCATACCCCAGCGCACCTCAGTGCTCCCATAATATATCAATCAATGGCAACATGCAGCGACAAGGAAGCAGGACTAATAAAGTTTTTTTGAACAAAATAAAACTTTAATGACAACAAACACAGCTGAGACAGGGTAGTAACCCCCGGAGAGGAATATTGCAGAGGTGAAATGTATTGTTTGGAGTTTCACGGAGTGTTAGCACTCTGGACTTGTCACAGGTACAGGATTTGTTTGTCACGTTTATCTTGTCCAACCAAAATCAGCGATGTAAATTTGGATTAGCTTAAATTCTGCATTTATTTGGAATACAATAATGGATTAAGGATGATGACAATGGGGAAAGTAAAATGCACAAAACAGAATAATAGCTCAATGCAACTAGAAAATTACATAAAGCCAGCAATAGTACAGCATGTTAATTTAATCTGTTACATTATATTCTCTGTAGGAGATGTAGCATCCTCAGCAGCCAATCGCAGGGATGATGGGTGTCACAAAATGATACAAATATAACGCACAACTACATATACAGCACATTATAGTTTACCTGCCTCCTGCACAAGGGACGGCCTTTTTTTGGGTTGAAACAATTTTCCTCCTATCAAAACACTAGAAACTAGTGACATCATTTAGGCTTGAGAAACCTTGTGCCCTGATTGGCTACATGTTCATGGAATTGCTTCAACTCACAAAGTAGCTACTACCTCTGCATTTAGGCGACACATGCCCTATAAATTAAAGCAATATATTTTCCGCTTAGAACGTCTGTTTGTTCCTTCTTTGGGATTCTTATAAGTTCCTGGCAGACTAGATCTGCTGAATTTAAGTCATAGTGGAAGATATTACATGTCATCAATCAAACATGGAAGCAATGATATAAAACAAATTACATCGGCATTCAGCAATTAAAGTACAATGAAACATGATGATTTTTCAAGAAAGGAATTGGCAACTTAGGAAAGAATTGTTTTGCTGAATAAAACGTGCAACTTGGAGTGAAATTATTGTGAGTGATTCCAGGAAAAATGATTAAATAAGCAGTTCTATGCTACTAATAGACAAATACATGTACCGTACAAAGTGTACATTTTGTTATTTATACAGTAGTTTTTGAAAACAAGAAAACTTGTGTCTAAGTTGGAGAAGAAAAACCAAAACAGTCAGGTTTCTTTGCTATTAAAAGGTTATCATGTTTTAAGTCATAGTTCAAAACAGGGTATTCAGTGTGTAGTTTATGGTGAACAGAGAATGTATTCTGGCATTGGGTCACAAAGTCTGCTCTACTGTTAGTATATTGTACAAAAAACATACTGGTAGGTTAATTGGCTGCTATCAAATTGACCCTAGTCTGTGTGCTTGTGTGCGTGTGTGTGTGTGTGTGTGTGTGTGCGTGTGCGTGTGCGTGTGTTTGGGAATTTAGACTGTAAGTCCCAGTGGGGCAGGGACTGATGTGAGTGAGTTCTCTGTACAGCGCTGCAGAATTAGTGGCACTATATAAATAGATGGTAATAATAATAATACAATAATAAAGGGGGCAGCTGTAGATGTAGCTTATCTAGACTTTAGTAAGCCCTTTGACACTGTCCCACATTGCAGACTGCTGAATAAACTCGAAAGCTTGGGATTGGATTCTAAGATGGTTGAATGGATAAGATCTTGGTTGCAGGTTAGAAAACAGAGAGTTATAGTAAATGGAGGTCATTCACCGGAGGAAAAAAGTTACCAGTGGAGTACCCTAAAGATCTGTACATGGGCCAATGATTTATTGGTGACATTGCAAATGGTATTGAAGGGAAAGTATGCCTTTTTGCAGATGACACAAATATATGCAACAGGGTAGACACACCAGTAGGGGTAAAACAAATGGTTAATGATGTAGGTAGACTACAGGAGTGGTCCAGAGAGTGGCAACTACAGATTAATGCCAAAAAATGCAAAATCATGCACTTGCATCTCAAAAACACAAATGCTAAATATAGTAATAATGGCACTATAATGGAAACTACTGAGGAGGAAAGGGATCTAGGAGTCACTATATCAGGTGACATAAAGGCAGGTAAGCAATGTAACAAAGCAATGAGGAAGACAAGTCAGATGCTTGGTTGTATAGGGAGAGGAATCAGTAGCAGAAATAAGTAATAATACCACTGTATAGGTCATTGTACGGCCTCATCTACAATACTGTGTTCAGTTCTGGAGGCCATATCTCCAGAAGGATATAAATACATTACAGACTGTAAAAAGAAGGGGGAACTAAAATGGTGCATGGTCTACAGCACAAAACTTACCCGGAAAGACTAAAAGATCTTATTATGTATAGTTTGGAGCAGAGAAGGGAAAGGGGGACATGATAGAAACTTACATATATATCCAGGGTTATAACAAGGTGCAGGAGGGAAACATTCTACAAAGAAAGAGAAGTACTAGAACACGAGGACATGTACTGACACTGGGGGGAAGAGAACTATTAGAACACGAGGACATGTACTGACACTGGGGGGGAAGAGAAGTATTAGAACACGAGGACATGTACTTACACTGGGGGGAAGAGAAGTATTAGAACACGAGGACATGTACTGACACTGGGGGGAAGAGAAGTATTAGAACACGAGGACATGTACTGACACTGGAGGGAAGAGAAGTATTAGAACACGAGGACATGTACTGACACTGGGGGGAAGAGAAGTATTAGAACACGAGGACATGCACTGACACTGGGGGGAAGAGAAGTATTAGAACACGAGGACATGCACTGACACTGGGGGGAAGAGAAGTATTAGAACACGAGGACATGCACTGACACTGGGGGGAAGAGAAGTATTAGAACACGAGGACATGTACTGACACTGGGGGGAAGAGAAGTATTAGAACACGAGGACGTGTACTGACACTGGGGGGAAGAGAAGTATTAGAACACGAGGACATGCACTGACACTGGGGGGGAGGAGGTTCAGAGGAAATGTGAGGAAAAACTACTTCACAGAAAGGGTAGTGGATAAGTGGAATAGCCTCCCATCATAGGTGGTAGAGGCTAATAAAGTAGAGCAATTTAAACATGCTTGGGATAGACATAAGGATATCCTTACCAAGATTAAAGGCCCAAATAGGGTTTGAGGTTACCATAGGTTAAAAATGGGCAGACTAGATAGGCCAAGTGGTTCTTATCTGCCGTCAGATTCTAGAATGCTGTCAGTATTTCCTGACCCTACACCAAAGCCTTGGGATGAGGTAGCCAATCTATGATGTCTGGTGACAGATCACATAATAGTTTTCCTAGTTATATCTTGAGATATTCAAGTAAATTGAAATAAAACATTCTGTGGCTTGACATGTCCCTTGCTACAATAAACTGCACTCCATCTGTACAAACTAGGCAAGCGTGTCAACTGGGAGTTATTTTTGAAGGCCATTGTCTTTTCTGTTATTTCTTGTCAGATATACCAGCATGCAAATAGATTTTGGCACCCCCTTGACATTAAGGGGTTCATGAGGAGTTGAACATAAGTCCATTCGCATAGCGTAGAATACAAATTTCACTACTGTGCATACCCACAATGAAGACTTACACTGAAGTCAGTGGCATCTCGTGTATACGACTCCTTACACGTATAGAGGCGGATCGGAGCAGGCAGGGGGAGTGCAAGCGTAGGCAAAGTACAGTCAGGGTGTGTTCAAATATATGTGACCGATGTAGACGCAGAAATGCCATTCTGGAAACGCATGTGTTGCTGGTGCTCTCCCCCGTGTATAAGATATGAACTAATAACAATGGCGATCAGCTGAGATGCACCATACTATGTAGAATGTAGAATGAATCTAATTTACACCTGAATTTTAGGCGGAAATTGCATTCAACTCTACTGTGAGGCCATTGTCTTTCCTTAAATGTCAAAGCATCCATTCATTTTGTAAGGAAGGTGCCAATTGTAAAGCTCTGTGGTAGATACTGGTGGTATATAAATACATTTTAATGAAATAATTAAATGTATGTATAGTCCATATTAATTATAAACATTTGTTTATAAAAGTTGTCTGTTTAAATCTATATATTCTTGTCCTTTTACAAATATAGTACAAATGTGCACTTTTTAGTAAGAATGCTCCTTTGAAATCTACGCCGCTAAATTATTTCCGTTAAAGAATTTAAATATACTTAGGAGGCTGATTCAACTCTCCGCTGAACACCAACGCAAAATTCGGCTGCGAGCAATTCCTGGTTCGGTTCTATTAAAGTTGTTTCATCGTTTACAATAATCATTGTATATGCGATTTGTGTGGTTCCAAAGCACAAGCAATTTATTTAGCTAAAGCAAAAGAATAACAGTTCAATAAATAAGTACAGCCGGTACATACACTGCGCGGTGCAGCGCACTGCTGGATCCAGCTATACAGTCATTCAGTCCTGAAGTCTGTGGTCAAAGTGACTGCATGCTGATTCCAGAGAGCAATATATATACATTTGGTGTTACAGTAAATACAATACAGATGACTTGGCATGTCTCTATAGGTTCAGGCTTCAGGAAGGTCCAGTGTAATGCAGTCCATAGGTCAGTTCAAACAACACCCTCAAAGGGTGGGGGTCAGCTCTCCAGAAGATGCATGCTTAATCTTCCCACCAATAACTAGTTCAAACTGGTCTATTTACATTACACAGACAATATCATTCTAATCATTTATTCCCTATCATCCATAACTAGCATACGCAAGGAGCGATCCTTTCGGCGATAGAACCGGACATCTGCGAATAAATAGGGAATTAGAATGATACCAGACATGATATGTTTCCTGTGACCTGAACCTTAGATCTCACTAACGTGTGCATATAACCTTTGATATTTAACTATAAACTAAATAACGTCTGTTTATAAATAACTGTGGATTGAAACTATTATAAATATGAAGAATATACAAGTGAATGTGTAAGTCTATGCATGCGTTATTTATCGGGCGATTGCGCCATGACATGTGGCAAACTGATCGCAATCGCATGGTAAAACAATATTAATCAATATAATTTCTTTCATCCAATTATTCGACTTTGACGGTTCCCAAAATGGATTTTCCTTTGCGCCTCTGTGGAACGCCAGGCCAAATCTTCGATGGAGAATTGAATTGGCTCCTTAGACTTCAGTCTCAGCAGTCGACTTTTTTCAAGGATGGGTGGATGGTGTGACTGCTATCAAGTTGGGTCCAGTTTATTTTTTGGGAGGTGCAACCTGGTTTCAGTCAGGGTATATTTTACTATAGATATATATATGATCATACCATGTGCTTTGCAACCTCACATCTTAATACTCTTTACTGTGATTTTTTTTTCTTCTTTTTTTTACAACATCTGCAAAATAAATAACTATGTTATGTGATGGCTGAACTATTTATCAATTTAATGGCTTTGTACATGAGAAAAAATTGCCGGCTGCCTCCCATGGCTGACGAGCCCTTCACATTATTATTGCCAGTATAAATGAAAAGCGTAAAATAAGAATGCTCAATGGAGAAAGTGATTAAACAGCAACAGCTCTGAATTTTAATTAGCGATTCAAGGGTAGGTTTATTGTTAAGTGCGTCTGACAAGATAGCAGCGTGAAATAATGGCACTTCTGTGAAATGTACAGGTTTTGCATACGAAATTAGTCCTATGGCCGGCTGAGATAACATTTACAACCTTGGAAATCTGGGCCAACGGAATAGATAGGTGGGCATCCTAAGCCTGACCTATCACCTGATATAGAGGATTTATATGTTAGCCCCATTCATCACAGAGCCAAATAGAACTAATTAAAGAGATATTATCAACTTGCTAACTTATTTTTAATGGGGTATAGAGTAGGGTCTGAAACTGCTTAGGTTAAAAGGTTATGTTGACATGAGCAAAGGGTCAGACATCTTGTGACTCTTTGATGCAAAGTAAATATTTAGTAAAGATATATTTCCTCTTATTTGCCTTCCTCTATTGTCTTTATTGGAGATAATATATTGGTGTATGTATTTATAATGCTAGAAATGAACGTCAAGAGGAGACGTTGTATTTGTCCCATGTCCATTATTTGTGGTCTTTAGTTGTATATCCCTGTGCTTCATTGTACAATAAGAAATATAGATACATTATCATCTTCTCCAGGTGAACCACAAATTTCTCCTAGTTTTTAGATGGTAGTCTTAACAAACTGATGTAAGAAAAACACAACTGCTGTAAATAACTTCTGACTAATTGAATAGAATGTGATAATTATCATCATACATTGCTTTTAAGGGGGGATAGTTATTGTTTTAGCCTTTAAGACAGTCATTGGATCAAGAGTTCAAGATGAAGGTCAAGGAGTTCACTTTTTAGACACCACCCTGCACCACATTGTGTCACCACCCAGTATCATTGGACTCTCATTCCTGCTTACCCGTATTTTCAAAATGGGCCACATCAGACGCGCACAAGATGACAGGGGACCGACCGAATAGCTGCAGTGCAAAATCTGAGTTAAGTAATTGTGACAGCATGGAGTCTGATAGTTGACAATACCCCAATCAAACAATATAAAGATTGTGAGGACTTATTATTGATCACTTATATGGATACAATTATGGGCTGATCTACTTCTTGTTGGGTTTCATCTACCTGGAATGTGACATGAACTTAATCCCACCAGGTTCTTGAAAAATGCCAGATGGGTTACACAAATTCACCACCGGACTATAAAATGGTGAACTTTTAATTTCCTGGCATCCATTCCTCATCCATGCAGACAGGAAGCCGGCAGTCTCTGAAGCCGCCTCAATGTCAGAAAATCATAAGTACATATAAAATAAGACCTTTGGGTCAATTAAGTGACTATTTATTTATTTGTTGGTTTACCTAATTCCCTTTGAAGATACTGGGTTTATGTGGCCCAATTGTACCCACTTCATGCTGGCTGGCCACCCATGGGTGCCTTACTGTGCCAGGGAAGCCACTACCCAGTACCTTCTAGGGTTCGTATAGTCACTCAGGCCAATGCAGTTGGAAAAGTACGACAGTACATTTACTAGAATACTATATACAAACAGTAAATAAATGCCAGGCAGGTTTATCACATTATCTGACCCTTACCTTACTAGCTTAAGGCGGTACAGTCACCTGGATGTCCTGACTTGCAGAATGCAAGACCCATGGAGTTATTCTGAGCTGCAGATGTACCAGCAGAAGCCAACACCTCAATGCTGGAGTTCTTCCTGGGGATCAAATCACAAAAGACACAGCAAACCTCCATGGCTCTTCCTCTTTCCTCTCTACCCTGAATATTTTTCCCACTCCAAGGGTGACCTTTGATAGGGAGATCACCTGAGAGTGGCTGTCTGTTAAAAGGGGTTGTTATAGGGCTGCCCCTTCTCATTCAAATACATCCATTGGTCCCCTGCTGGCCTGACTCTGAGGTGTCTAGCTAAGTACAACCTGATACAATGGGGACAATCCACAGGCTAATTAAGAGGCAAGGCCAAGATGATTAAGTAACACTCCCTGTATTGACCCCTTACAAGCTTCTTCAGTCAGAACTAGCCATCACCTGATCAGGAAAAAGAAGGGGAGAATGAATGCAGCTACCGCCCCCTCATCTATATACTGGAACTGGACCCCACCCGATCCTTACCCATAACCCACCTGACTTAATTTCGCATCACTGCAATAACACCAAACACATTTATACAATGGGTAACATAGAATGAAGTAGTCTCCTATATAGACATGGCCACAATGTCCACTTATCAAACATATTATTAGACACAGGACTTATACTCTGGCGAGCTGGGGAACACTAACAGGACTATAAAATGTACATGTTGTTATGCTCCACATTGTGTAAGAAATGAGGGACAGGCTGGTTAAGGTGATCTCAAACTCGTTTCGTCACATTCCCTTTCAGCATGGGGGTTATAGAGGAAAAAAAGTGGAGAAAAATTGTGACCCTTTAGTGGCAAATAACGCATCCCAGTGATCCTAGTATAATGCAGGCTTTGTGTTGCATATGAATGGTACTATATAAATAAATAGTAATAATATATTTGTAACTGTTTTCGTAAACCTTATCATTGTGTTGCCATATACTACTACTTTATTGACTAATACATATAGTGTATAAGTAAAAGATACTTGTTACTAATAGCCATTCTCCGGCAGCGCTGTCTGATCAGCAAATTACACACAATCCTATGAGGTCAGTGTGACCTTCTTCAGTGATCCTGGCTATTTCAAAAATGTATAAAAAAATGGGGGTACAATAGGAGATTTCTGCACCACTGACTGACTCACAAACTGGGTCGTCATTTTGCAGCTCCCACTGCATGTCTGGTATCAGTGGGAGATGTGAAAACTGATAAGCTGCAAATCACATTTCAATACAATGTAGCTTCACAGCGGATTCAAAACTGCTTTCAAATCTCCAGGTTTGCATAAGCTGAGGAGCTGCAGTACTTAGATTGTCAGTGACTCTTGTTAAGTGAATGATAAAGTTATACTGTACATACTGTAGCTGAAGTAGCAGTGCTTTAAGGCAGCGTCCAGGGGGATGATTTATAAATATTAATATTCCTCCTATTAGTTTACACAGCAGTTAGAACTCAAGTGACTAATTTCAACCAGTCACAATCATCTCTCACCCCATCTACAGAGAAGCTGCTGTAGCTGAAAGGTGATCTCAAAAAACAAATTGGCTTTAGTGAATTGAACAGTATCGCAGCCGTACTGTATAGGCTGCTCTGGAAAACTAAATTCCAAATAATGGGAAACATTTTAAAAAATGTATTTACTAATCCTCCCAAAATATATATATATATATATATATATATATATATCTACTATATAAATGCCTATTATATATATATATATATATATATATATATATATATATATATATATATATATATATATATATATAGGGAAAAATGCCAGTTTCGTTTAATGCTCTTTTTGGGTCACCGTACAGCATAGAATGATTAATGTTTATATACAGTGAATAAATACATTTCCTGATGTATACAGTAGTAATTCTTTCTAGATGTATGTACGCAGTAATTTGCCTCATGTCATGCAGGACACGTAACTGTTACTCTGCACCCCTTACCCACAGATACATTTAAAAAATGTGCCTGAAATGTGACAGGAAGAGGTCAACTTCAGCTTCTTTCCTGGTATGTTGTTCGGTGGTTGGCACATATTACTCTAATATTCACACGTGAGCTTAAAATACTGTATATGAGGATCAAGTTATTAACTTTCTTCAGCTTCTGTCCATACATTGTCTTCCGGCATTATTCATATATGGTTGAATTGAAAGCAGGTCCTGGTCACTCGGTCAATGGGCAATGCTTCTGTATTGACAGAATTATAAGGAGGGATTGTGAACCTATTAGGATGACTGTTCCCTTCATGAATATGAGGAATGTACCATCAAACCTGCTGAAATCGTGAAAGGGGTTGTACACTTTTGGACAACTCCCAATTAATAAAGCTTCTGTCCCCAAGTAGCAAATACTGCCCCACCCATAAACAATTTTGGACAACACTCTATAAAAAGATAATTTGGAATTAGAAAGGGTTCAGAGAAGGGCGACAAAATTGACAAAGGGTATGGAGTCATTAAGTTATGGGGAAAGGTTAGCCAGTTTAGGCATGTTTACTTTAGAAAAGAGGCGTCTAAGAGAAGATAGGATTACTATGTACAAATGCATTAAGGGTCAACACAGAGAACTTTCATGGGGACATTTTACCCCAAGGACCATACACAGGACACGTGGTCATCCCCTAAGGTTAGAGGAAAGGAAATTTCACAACCAGCAAAGGAAGGGGTTCTTTACAGTAAGGGCAGTCAAGATATGGAATTCACTGCCAGGGAAGGTTGTGATGGCAGATTCAAAAGATGTTTAAGAAAGGGTTAGATAATTTTTTAGCGGAAAAGTGTATCCAGGGATACGACCGTTAATTAAAATGAAGGATAGTAGTGGATACAGGGTAAAAATAGGCCTGCAATATTGAGTCTGGGGGAATTTTCACAATTGAAACAGATTGGTGGTTGCTTACTCTGGATCAATTTTAAATATAAGTGCAGGATCGCAGGAGATCCAAAATAGATTGAACTTGATGGACTGGTGTCTTTTTTCAACCTTATCAACTATGTTACTATGTTACTTCTCCTGTTACCTAAACCTAGTGAATAGACCCCACGGAGGATCCAATCCATCCAAACCGTTTCAATAGAGCTCTGTAGAGTTCTAGTAAAGAAGACTGAATGATCTGCAGTAAAAAATAAGCCAGCAATCTGAGTACTGACTTCAGGTAACATTGGGGTCCTGGTTGACCTCTTGTCTCTCTGCTACCCAAGACACAAGAGTTTGCAAATTATTTATAAGTTTAACTATAACACCTACAGCTGTCTGCCAACATAGGTCTAGTGTTGGCCTCAGAAGTGTGGCCAACCATCTCCATAAAACCTACAGCATTGGTAACAAAATAGTTAAAATTTATATATTAATGCTTTGTGCCTCTATCAGGTGAAAGCTTGGTATGTTGCCTCAAGAATCCCAGCAACACCTAAAATTATTGGGCCCATTAACGGTATCTTTGCCAAGCATGGGTCCCCGATATCTCTTCTCTTCTTTATGCCTGTTACATTTTGCAAGGTATAAGCTGCTCATTGTGGTCCTATGTCTTCAAATACATAAACTATCAGAGACTTCTCATAGAGTTTCTGCCATAAAAAAAAGTAAAACTTATTTTCTGTGCAAAACGCTAGCAGCTAATTAAAAAGCATTTGATTATCGTTACAGTCTTCTCCAACTGACATGAAGAATCTACTTGAAAAAGGAGTTTGCTAATTATACATTTTGATTTGATTTACAAAGAGGTGTTACATTTTAAATAAATCAAGATTACATTCATTGGGAATTCATTTGCATGTGTGCCTGCGGAGAGAAGTTATGACAATGTTTCTGAATTGAATCAAATGAGCCTTGATGACATTACATAAATAAAATCAATTCCGAGTGCTTCGTATGGTTAGACCTGACACCTCCTCTAGTGTCTGAGAGATCCAGAGACATCGTTATCGGCACAAAGGCTTCATGTGGGAGACTCACGTGCGGCTGCTATTTCTGTAGGGTTTGGGTATGCGCTGAACAGTTCTCTTGTTTACTATAATTTTAATGCTATGGTAAATCTATTAAGACAACCAGAAGGAGACTTTCCTTTTATGGAATGCAAAAAGCTGAATAATTTATTTTGGCATATTAAAATTCCATTTTTTTTTTTAAACAAATCGTTACAAGTATTTATCAGTGGTTATAAGCGAGGTCAATTCTGGCCCCTGGGCACCTCTCACAAACCGTACCTTCCAACTGTTCTGGTTCAAAAGCTGTAAAAGGGGTGGGGCTTACAAAACTGCGCAAATTGAGCGTTCCTGGGCAGGAAGTGGGGGTCTCTGGGTGGGTTTGTGCAGATTGGGGCTTCAGTCCATGAGTCTTGGAGATATTTGGGATAAAGCTAAGTTAAAGAGGAGGCTATTTCCCCAGGCACAGCAGACTTCCTGTCAGTAATCCTAGTAGAGCACACCGCAACCAGCCTCATTTAGCTTTTAATAGTAAAAGATTGATAACAGAAAACAATAGCTTGTACTCAGCTGCCAAATAAATATAAATGCAATGTCAACAGCTGTAATTCTGTCAAAGTATGGAAACTTGTACAAACTTATTTGTGAATGTTAGTAGTAGATTGTTTTTACATGCAGTCACAAAATGTTTGGCAAACAATGTATTCCGGCTGATGTATATAAGGGACGTCATCAAGAGAAGGAGTTAAACACTTATTTCATGAAACATTTGGGACCTCGTACTTGGAGAAGATCTTTTCAGGGCAAAAATGGTAACGTTCCCTCCAGTATCCTGTTTACAAGATTGTCTATTGCAGACCTGGCCAACCTGTGGCTCTCCAGGTCTTGTGAAACTACAATTCCCAGCATGCCCTGCCAGCTTTCGGCTGGCTACTGCTAACAGAGCATGTTGGGGGTTGTAGTGTCAGAACATCTGGAGAGCCACAGGTTGGCCTGGTCTGGTCTGTTGTTATTTTTCTATAAATGTTAAGTATTGCATTATGGTACATTCCATTCTGTGCATCTTTTTTCAGGATGTTTGCAGTTCCCTATGCTGCTTTTTTCAGTCAATTGAAATTACCACCACCATCAAGGCAGTGGGGCCTTTATAACACTAATCGCAACACTTCCATGACATGATCGCGTCATTGCGCAGTGGAGGGGTGTGTTACCATGATGACACAGACGGGAGATCCAAAAAAGTTGTCCAGTATGAAATAAACATCTCTCCAGCCTTTGATGGAAGTGTGAGTAATATTTAATCGAACGTTGAACAAAGCTTCTCTGAAGTGTCATCACCCTTATTGTAAAAGCAATATATATTGTGAGGATCCCCTCTTGTTTTGTAAAATAAACACATACCATGTATAATGTAATGTTTTTGAAGGTCCTTTTCTTTGATCACAAATAATGATGTGCTTCCCTTCTCAAATTGCTTAAGAATGAGTGAGAGAAAGTTAAACACTATTAAAAATAAAACATACTTTTCTTTGGTACTGTGCAGATTTCCCAGACAGAAGATTAAATCTCATTAGATACAATATTTTCCCCTTTCTTTTATATGACATCGGCTTTGATGTTTCCTTTTCATCTCATCCTCTGCAGTCCCAATCTTCCTTTTCTATACACCTCGGTGTATGACCTTTTCTGCTAAATGTGTTTTTCTCTCATTGATTCCTATCTCTGAGCCTTTTCTCCGATTCCAATGTTACACTCATGTTTCTATTAAGTGTCGTCCACAAACATATCTCCTATTCCTCATTCTGTGCAAAATCACAATACAAAAATGATTAAATGCTCCGTTTATACATCAACTTTTCCTGCTTTCCATTGCAAGTAGAAGGCTGTGAGAACATGGTGACTGCTTTGCAATGGGCATAATGTCTCCTTTTAACTATATAGAGAGAGAGAAAGTAGAAAAGTAGAACTAATACTAGAGTAAAAAGATGAACTAAAGAAATATTTAACTGTTATGCAATAAATCAAAATGTCAGATTGGCAATTTGCCCATAATAAAGTATTGTAAAGTTATACAAAAGTGGGTTCTCTTGTGCTTAGTGTTAGAAAGTAGCTTTCAGTATTGTCTCTAAGACATATGTTAACTAATAAATCAAATAATATTCAGCACAAGGGCTGTTGGAGACACCGGGTGAAACTCACTTCAGCAACGGCTGGCCGGATTGCCTGAGCAGTCTATTACACCACCTGGGCATACCCGATATCCCTAGTTGGTACAGAACAACACTCACCCCTTCCCCAGTAGAGCTGTCAAACACTGCATTTCCTGGAGCAATGATATAGCAGATGAGCTGCCTTGGCTTGCTGCTTTACCATGGGGTACGAACCAAACCCCTGTCTTCCTGCTTTTTGCAGGCTCACAGCATGATAAAGTCAAAAAAGGCTTAGCAGATACTATGAAAGCTGTAACGTCAAAACTATCCCCCGTAGAAGAACCCTGGTAGTCAACTTTATCCCTAGTGGCAGGTTCCCGTGGGGGCATGGTTTTAGCAGTCAGGGGCCTATTGATATCTGCTGTTTGGAGGGGCTATCATCTGCCTCTCACCCCCGTACTTCACATAGCAGCCGGCACCTTGAGATGCTAGGCTCCAGAACGTATACTTGAGCCTGCGATGGAACAATCAGCACCCAATTAGCCTTTTTTAACCTGCTTTTTTCTTTTTGGCTTCATATCCTGGACCGCACGGCACTTCTGGCACACCATGGCTGATGGAGTAAGTTCTGCAAAGTCATTAGCCAGTAGTTTTATGCAACTACACAAATGATGTTGACAGTCAGCTGGGTACCCTGTAATAAGCAGCAGTTTGGTGCATTGAGTACCCACCTGGCAACTTTTAAGAACAGGCTACTTGAACCATCAATTTAACATCAACAAACATGCATGCACTATTAACACATGCTGGCAAGGAGGGGATGACAAGCATGCTCAGCTTTTAATTTACATGCCTGTGACTCTGCTCTCACCACAAAATGCAAGTAGGTCATTGTTGTATCCAAATAAAATGTTTGCATTGTATGCTTACAAATAATCTGTGTTTAATGTAATTAGCTTTGTTGTATTGTATGTATCTGGGATTCTCAATATTTCAGTGTCATGTACCTCCTTTACGACAGTAAATGTTTATCAAGTATCCATTATTGTGCTTCAGTTTGTCTCAAGGATCTTCAAAATGATGTTAATGTATTTCAAGTACTGTTCTTCCAAATATGTATACATGTAGCCTATCATATTTTTAACTGTTTAAAACAAAATAACCCTTAAATTATGTTTTAAAAGTTCTATTCATTACTTATATCTTAAAATATTATTATTTTAAGCTTAATTTCATTGATGGAATTACCCTTTGAAACTGTCTGGTATTCTGGTATGTTCATTATACAACTTACGCTGTAAATTCAAGCGCTCCCCCGTATTCAGTTTGAGCCTCCATTTAATGAAGAGAGAGGGGGCTGTTTGTTGTATTAGGGAGACATGTTTTTTTAAACATGTTTTAAAAACGGAGGGGAATAATTAGCAGGAGCGTCATTCTACACAGAGACCTAAGGAGATCGAAGAGGGTTTATTCAGGTTAGAGTTCTCCTTTAACTTGGTAATGCATAGATTTTGATCTACATGTGGACTTTTGGGTTTTATATATATATATATATATATATATATATATATATATATATATATACACACACAAGTTAACCCGTGCATGATACTCATGCATTCTAGTCAAATCAAGCTACTTAAGGTGTTAAAAAGGTTCTTGTCATGCATTTGGGCCTAGCCCAGGCCTCCTCAGGGGAAGAGCGTTACTTCCCGATGCAAGTACCCTTTTTTAACGTGGTTTTGTCCACATGTCACCACCTCATCATTTTTCTCCATCACCTCATCCTTCATCTTCATCGCCACATCCTTCATCAAGCTACTTAAGGTTTTAAAAACTCCCCACTGTCACCCCCGGCAACCACCAACCACTCCCAACTGTCACTTCTCCTTCAAGAAATATATAGGTCAGTGTATAACTCTGCCCAGCAGGTGGCGCTGCAGCTTGTTTTTTTTTCCACACACGCCACTAGGCATTTATATAGTAGATATATATATATATATATATATATATATATATATATATATATATATATAATTTGTATGTTTACTGCATATGTATATAAAATATAGGAAGTGGAAATATAGGCAATATATAAATATATTCTCTGTTGAGGAATTCCCTCAGGCCAGCCCTGCAGGGTGGGGGATGAGGCACAGAATACATTTATTGGAAATGGATGTCAGAAATATTTTCATTTAGAATGACCGAAAATGTAATTTTCAGTCCAGCTTATTGTTAATTCATTGAATAACCCTCTCCGAGCCATATAAAACAGAGAGGTAAATAATGAAACCTCTGCACGTAGATATTGCATTGTCCTTAATATAAAGAGGTCAAAGAGTTTCTAAATGTGGAGATGAAGTATAAAGAAAGATTAAACACACATATTATATCTTTTATCTACATTGCATTAAGATTCCACAGTCCCTTAGATTTACAATCTGCCTCATAGGATGCGAGTTTTTGCAGTTAACTGTTTGTTGATATATAAAGCACAATCCTTTTACCTTTTAGAACAGACAACGTAAGATGCCTTAGACATAATCCATAAGTAGTTTTGTTTGCAATAAACATCATCGAAGGTGCTGCTGACGGAGCAATACCAGGTTCTGCATGAAAGGGTTTCCTGTCTAACGGCAGATATTGCTGAAAGTCCTGGTCAGCTACAATGTAACACTTTAAATGAAAAGACGCTGCTCTAAAAGCCAGTCTGGTATAATATGAAAGTGCTACATTAAGTGAAGTGAATGATTTTCCATTAAGCATTTATATACAATAGGTAAGTATATCTACAGATGCTCTGTGTTATACTTTAAAGACCACTGAACATAAATTGTAATTTGCTGCCTATGAAAGCACTGTGTGTGCAAATTTACACTTGCAGAATTTATGATTTGGAATGGCACTGGGACGACGATGGACAATTCTATTGGACGGTGTGTTTGGGATAGGACTGGAAATTCCGGATGGAGCATAAAAGCAGGTGCGGGCTGGGAGAGGGAAGCCCGGGGGGCACACAGGCGGCCGCATCTCATGAAAAGGGAGGCGGCCGCGTCATTTATGACGCGGCCGCATCCCCTGTCATGTGATGCGGCCGCCTGTGCGCTGACGCAGCCGCATCTGATGTCATCAGATGCGGCCGCGGGGGAAAGTGTTGTATTTTGCATCCGGGGGGGGCGACCGGCTGGCCTACCCCCCCGGCCCGAGTAGCGGCCCGCCCCTGCATAAAAGGATAGGTGGAATTCTGTCCCGAACACTTAAGGCCTCACATATGTGGACATCTTACAATAAATAGTACATTTTATGGAAAGCAATAAAAAAAAATACTAAGAATATTTACAAATATATATGTAAAAGATTCCATTTCTTGACAAAAGTTGACATGTTTAACATTAAATGAACCTCAGCCATATTTCAAGTATCTTGGGCCTCATTCATTACTTACATAACATTAATGTAATGTGCGTTTTTTTTAAAAACACATGTGCATCGGACATACACACGTCCATATTTAGCAAGGAGCGGATGTGAAGATGCGTCTGGTGATGAATACGGGTCCAGGTCCGCTCTGCTCTAATACACAGGACACGTCCAATATATGTGGAATGGAAAGTCACAAAACAACTCACAGAAACAAATTAAAACTATTCAATTAATGTCACCTGTTAATAATATAGTCAGGAATTACAAAACCTTTATAAAAAAAAAAGGTGTTTTTATTTCCCATCAAATACATTAATTAGGATGTTATTAATGTGTATTGTACATAAAATACATTGTTACAGTTGCTCCTAATTGCAAACACATGTTCTAGCTGTATACACAGCCGTCATCACTAGTAATCAGCACTTACACCCGACCTGTAGCTGGTGCAAGTGATACCATAGCGCACTACTCACTGCTACTTACTCACCGTAATGCAGAAGACGTCACATCACGACTCCCTGTGTTTGCCGGTTGCAGAAATTTGACGTCATGAGCAAACGCGACTTGGCTTAAAGCGGCGATGGGCGGACCCGCCTGTCATTTATGTAATGTAAATACTATTTTAGGGGTTAAGATTAAGGTTAGGGTTAGGATTAGGGTTAACCCTAACTCCTAACCCCAATATCCCTAACACCCCGAACCCCTAAAAGAGTACTTACATTACATAAGTGAAATTAGTTTTTTCACAGGTGTAGTCTGCATTCGGAATCCTCATATCATTCTGTTCTGTGTCGGGGTAGTCAGTACCGTGAAACTGACTACCACCGTTTATCTCTGCGTTTCTCTGTGTCTCTCAATGGGTCTCTCTCTGTTTTTATCTTTGCATCTCTCTGTCTCTCTTTGTCTCTGTGTCTCTGTCTTTACTTTTGCGTCTCTCTCTGTGTCTCTGCGTCTCTATGTGTCTCTCTGTGTCTGTCTCTCTCTTTGTCTTTCTTTGTCTCTGTCACTCTTAGTCTCTGCGTCTCTCTTTCTTTATTTTTGCTACTCTGTATCTCTATCTCTCTCTTTTTCTCTGCGTCTCTCTGTGTCTGTCTCACTCTATCTCTGTGTCTCTTTGTGTCATCTGTGTCTCTGTATTTCTCTGTCTCTGCATCTATATGTCTTCATCTTTGTGTCTCTGTGTCTCTCTATATATCTATGTTTCTCTGTGTCTCTCTGTGTGTCTCTCTCTTTTTCTCTTTGTCTCTCTATCACTCTGTGTCTCTGTCTCTCTCTTTGTCTCTGCGTCTCTCTGTGTCTCTCTGTGTCTCTGTCTATCTCTGTCTCTGTCTATCTCTGTGCCTCTGTCTCTTTCTGCAAATTCCTCCCCTCTTACTTCAGCCTAACTTTGCACAAAATAAACTTGAAAAGACCTGACACGGAAGAGGAAAAACAGATCAAATGAGAAAGAACTTCAGATTTAATAAAATTGACAGGAAAAAATCTATACTTAACAATTCCACTGGAGAAATATATGAAATTCTGCAGCCAAATGTGGAATCAGGTAAATATTCCATGAAATGAATTTATTTCTAACATTTGTTGATGGTCAAGTGTTAAAAAATGGAGAATATTTCTTCTACTCAGCAAGAAGAGATTTACAAGACACATAAATCTGGTCACCCACTGGCGTTAAGAAATCACCAGTCTGACAGTCGATATGCAACCAGCATTTATATCTATGGTCTAGGGGATGCTCCATTGACAGCCATGCATTCCCTTTAGTAAACATG
Organism: Mixophyes fleayi; assembly: GCF_038048845.1. Classification (NCBI taxonomy): domain Eukaryota; kingdom Metazoa; phylum Chordata; class Amphibia; order Anura; family Limnodynastidae; genus Mixophyes; species Mixophyes fleayi. Next base: position 149,268,213 of record NC_134408.1, on the reverse strand, counting down.
AGGAAATGGTGCATGTAGTCTTCACTGTGCCACTACCGACTGCGGGAGCCACAGGAGCCAATATGGCGGTCATTGGAACCAGTAGATTTCCTCCTCACGCTCAGTTACATGCTATCATAGAACGCTAATTAAGAAGTATGCTTTTAAAACCCATTTGGTAACGGATTTAAAATAAGTAACATTTAAGTACAAAGTTCTTTGAATTTTTAGATCGCCTGTGTAGCTGACAAATGTTTTCTGTTGCCCCGTTTCATTATTAAATGAGAGTTGTTTCAATATATCAGTAAAAATATTTTACAATTTTACAAAATGTGTCGACCTAGTTACAGAGTACAACTGCACAAATCAATCCAAATGGATTACAAAAAATACTTTTACAGGTCATTTAACATCCTAAACTATAGGCTGGGTATATCGAGAGTAAAATGAGGGGAAGTGGCATTTTACACAATATTGTTATAATGATATGCAGTTAACTAAAATGCAGCGTTAATCTTTATAATGTCTTACAATCCATTACGGCATTGTTCAGCTCTGCGAACTATAATATTATGCACATTTTAAATTATGCTATTACAATGTGTTATCATTAATTGATTAGTAAATGGATTTATGTCCCATTATTGTTGTGTTATATGAATGTTTTCAATTGAAGCAATTACCAGGGATATTTTTTCCTTCAGTGCTGTTTTCAATTATGTCATACAGTTCATAGAATCACCAGTTCCCGGGTTTGCCACACAGTCATTGGTTATTGAAAGAAACGCCATGATTCAGAACTACAACTACAAAGTATATTTGAACAAATATTCTCTCACCAGTTTTTCTTGGCTAAATCGCATTATTGATCGTGATGCACCAGCACGATCATCGGCTTGCCGTTGTACAGCTTGGTTAAGCACAATAAATAATGAGATTTTGCCATCTGAATTAATATATGGTGTATACAGCTGGTCAAAAGTTATTAAAAATCAGCTCACAAATGTGTTTACTAATTTAATTGAAAATTTTCACCAATGGAGGATACTTTCCCAGTTTTGTTTCCTTCCAATGACTCAAAATCAATAGATAAAATCAGTGTCCTTCACATCCCCAGGTTATCAGAAAATGTCTACAAAAATTGTGCTGCCTGTTGATTCATCATCATCATTATCATCATCTATTTATATAGCGCCACTGATTCCGCAGCGCTGTACAGAGAACTCATTCACAACAATTCACTAGCTGGGATGAGTGGTGGTGATATGGCACAATCGCCTGGTCCAAATCTTCCAAACCTGCCAAACGGTTTCTGATTACATCCTGTTATTTGCATATGTGTTTCACTGGAACATTGTAGACAATACCAAACATCTATATAATATCAAGGCAAAGGAAAACAAGCTTATGTCTCCTGGTTTCTTATTTTTTATTAGGACCAGTAGAACACATCATCATCGTCGTTGATTTGTAGGGTACCAAAAAAGTCAACAGCATCGGACAGTCAGAATTTAAAATCATACATGATACAAATTGTACAAAAGAACAGCATAAGTACACACAAGATTGACGAAAGAGGTGTAACTGTGGGACAGAGTTTAGAGAGGGTTTCGAGGAGCTTATGGACTGGAGGGAGAGGGCAATGCTGAAATAATAGTTACTTCAAAGATTGGAATAAAAGAAGAATAGAGATGTTGGGGGAGAAGAGGTAGAATTGTCATCTGCATAGAGGTGGTAGTTGAGGTTGTATGAGCATACTAGTTCACTGAGAGAAGAGGTAAACAAGAGAAAAGCAGAGGACCGAGAACACACACTCTGCTCCTCCCTCTCCCTTGCTAAACAATCCTTCTTTAAGTCCCTCATTTCTTCTCAGTCCTTCAATCCCCGCCGCCTCTTTGCCACCTTCAACTCCCTCCTCTCTCCTCCCCTCCTATCCCGCCTTCCCTCTCCACTTCTGACTTTGCCTCCTTTTTCTCTTTCAAAATTGAGGCCATCAGACAGAAAATCTCCTCCTCCCATCCCTCTCCTTCCTCCCTCATCGCTTCACCTCCTACCAACAACCAACTCTGGTGCTCCTTCTGCCCTACTACGGGTGAAGAAGTTCGCTCCCTTTTTCTTTCCTCTCCAACTTCTACCTGTCCTCTCGATCCCATCCCCTGTCACCTCCTTCGCTCTCTCTCCTACTGCCTGCTCTTACCTTGCACACCTTTTCAACCTATCACTCACCTCTGGTGTTGTCCCCTCCTCATTTAAGCACGCTCTTATCTCTCCCATCCTCAAAAAATCTAATCTTGACCCCACCTCTCTTGCTAACTATCGCCCCATTTCACTTCTCCCCTATGCCTCCAAATTACTTGAGAGGATTGTCTGCACTCGCCTTACCAGACACCTCTCGGACAATGCCCTCCTCGACCCTCTTCAATAAGGTTACCGCCCCCTACACTCCAACGAAACTGCCCTGGTCAAAGTTATTAATGATCTCCTTTTAGCCAAATCTAAGGGTCACTTCTCCCTGCTCATCTTCCTTGACCTCTCTGCGGCCTTCGACCCTGTTGACCACCCCCTCCTGCTACAAACTCTTCTGTCTCTTGGCCTCTCTGGATCTGTACTCGCCTGGTTCACCTCATACCTCAATAACCGGTCCTTTTCTGTATCCATGCTGGTTCACCCCTCCCCTCTCCCTGTTGGAATCCCTCAGGGGTCTGTTCTCAGCCCTCTACTATTTTCACTCTATATCACCCCCCTTGGTGCTCTCATCTCCTCCTTCGGTCTTCAGTATCACTTTTATGCTGGTGACATTCAACTCTACATCTCCTTGCCCGATCTTTCCTCCAATCTCCTCTCTCGTGTATCCGCCTGCCTCTCCGCCATCTCTTCCTGGATGCCCTCGTGCTTTCTCAAAATTAACATCTTTAAAACTGAACTCATTGTTTTTCCTCCCCCTAGACTCCCTTCCCACCATGACCTCTCTATCATTGTTAAAAACACCACCATCTCCTCTGTCACCCAACTCTGCTGCCTAGGCGTTACAAATGAACCCTATCTTTCTTTTGCCCCCACATTCAATCCCCTTCCCAAGCCTGTCGCTTCCAACTACGCAACATTGCCCACATCTGGCCCTTTCTCTCTCAGGATGCCACCAAAACTATCATACATGCACTCATCATCTCCCGCCTCGATTATTGCAACCTCCTCCTTACCGGCCTCCCCCACTCCCATCTCACCCTCCTCCGCTGTATACTCAATGCGGCTGCAAGACTCATCTTCCTTTCTCACCACTCCTCCTCTGCCTTGCCCTACACTGGCACCCAATCCCCTGCAGAATCCTCTTCAATATCCTGACCATCACTTGCAAGGCTCTCTCCCAGTCTACTGCCCCCTATATCTCTAACCTCCTCTCCATTCACACTCCGCCCGCTCTCTGCGTTCGGCTAATGACCGTCGCCTCACCTCCACTCTGAATACCTCTTTCCACTCCAGAATCCAAGACTTCTCCCGTGCAGCCCCCCTTCACTGGAATGACATCCCTCGCTCCATCCATCTCTCTCCTAATCTGTGCTCCTTCAAACGGGCACTTAAAACTTACCTGTCCCTCAAAGCCTACCAACCTTCCACCTAAACCCCTCATCTCCTCCGCTCATTCTCCTCTCTCTCCTCCTGGCCCCCTTCTTCTCTCCCCATATAACTGGCTTCTTTTGTGCCTGAGTTTTGTTTACCCTCCCTTAGGATGTAAGCTCATTTGAGCAGGGCCCTCTTCCCTCTTGTCTCCATACCTGTTCTTCTGCTCCATCTTTACTGCATTAGCCTGCCTGGAGTCTCTGAAGTTTTGGTATTTTTTTTTTATTGTTCTGTAATATTTCACGCTGTATAGTCTACTGTTTGTGCTGTGTACAGCGCTGCGGAACTCTTGTGGTGCCTAACAAATAATGGATAATAATAAAGGATACTAATAATAATAAAAGGGAACATGTTAGTGCTAATCCTGATATGTATGTATGAGACCTCTGCAAGAGAAAGTTCTGTAAATGCCCAACATCAATAAAACAGTCTTAGTAAGAGGTCCATGTTCTGTAGATCGCCAAAGCAGTTAAGAAACTAATAACACCCTTGTGAATAGTTCTTCTTTTGTACAGTAAATAGACTAATATGTTATAGATGCTAAATTCAAAACCACAGTTGCTACAGCTGCAAAAGATTGGCTTTCCAAAACCTTCAAATGCAATATTCCTATGTTTTATTATTTCATGACAATATGAGAGATAAAGATTAATTTAGAAAAGTCCATTTTTTTCTCATTAACAATTATAATATAAAAAGATTAAAGAAGACAAGAACTTGATACACATCAGAGAGTAAGAGATTTTAAAAAAACAAAACAGCTATAAGATTTAATTTTACACTTGTATCCCATTCAATCCCAAACTTGTTTTCTGCACTGCGTCACTTTATTTAAAGACCATGACACAAAGGCTAATATATGTTTGCACAAAAGCTACTTCTATGGGTTCAGGTGTTTAATTAATCTTCTCTAATATGTTATAGATTGGTAAAAAAAAAACACTTTATATCCCTATACAAGGCAAAAATACAAAAAAAAAAAAAATGAACAGCCTGTAAAACAAGACAAAAATCTTTATTCAAAACTAAAAGAGTGTATACATGTTTGTAATACAGCAATAACTGAAAATAAGACAACATAGCACACAAACATGTTTCCGGCGTTCTCCTTATTGAGTAACATCGCTATTCAAAAAAGGAATGTTGAAAACAATTTATTATCAAAATAATACTATCCTAGTAACAGAAACGACATTTAATTTAGTTGTTTCCAAATATAAGTATAACAACCAGAACTGACATGAGAAGGAAAAAAAGGAACGTCAACATCTTATTAAAGCCATTTTTCACACCACTTAATGATCCTCTTTTTTCTGTATGTACATTAAGTATCATTACGTGAAATTAACTGGGAGTGATGTTTCCTTTGCTGCTCCTACGTAACCTCTTTAATATAGATCAGATAACTATAGCGTAGATCAGTTAAAGGAGAAGTAATGTCACATCTTTGATCTTGTAACAGAGTTTAGGATTAATTAATGCCGACACAGGTGCTAAATGCATTGTTTTATTATTTATTTTTCGAGCTACTTCTACGAGCTGTTTACAAACATCTGTTCAGCTCTAGCGTTTTCCTTCTATTCATAAATAGCAGAAGTTATACAGCTTATATGCCTGAACCCTTAATCAGGCCGCCCTAGGCTAATACACGGCAGGTAAAAACAAAGTTGTCATTAATTTAAATTCTGGCATCCGTCACCCCTGCCCCAACAATGTTTTATGAAAACTTCCACTTGGCTTTTTAAAAGGGTCCAAGCAATCTTTGACGCTCATTTCATTGCCATTAAAATCAGAACTGTATGGCAGAACGGAGGCGTGAGAGAGCGCTACTGAGCGTGAAGGGGCAAATCTCGTCATCCTTGTCTCCTATCTCATACAAGGATCCAAGGATGACTCATTGTCTTCAGCCTTTACCATCATCACCATTTATTTATATAGCACCACGAATTCCGCAGCGCTGTACAGAGAACTCACTCACATCAGTCCCTGCCCCATTGGGGCTTACAGTCTAAATTCCTTAACACACACACAGACAGAATATGGTCAAATTGTTAGCAGCCAATTAACCTACCAGTATGTTTTTGGATTGTGGGAGGAAACCGGAGCACCCGGAGGAAACCCACGCAAACATGGGGAGAACATACAAAGTCCTCACAGATAAGACCATGGTCGGGAATTAAACTCATGACCCCAATGCTGTAAGGCAGAAGTGCTAACCACTGAGCCACCATGCTGCCCAATGGGAATATGTCAAGATTAAAACCTTACTACATTTTTCGTTCATGTTTTCTTTTTACGGTGGAGAACAACTATTCTCTTATATTTTAAAATTAATTTCAATTTATACCTCTTCCTGTCCAATTTTACACCCCCCCCCTGCCCCCAAAAAAAGCCTCAAGCCATGGCTACAGCCTATTCAGCCCATTGGATAATCAGGCCTAGCTTGTCTGTGATTACAAATCCATGGATTCGCTATTAGGATTTATATAAATTAAAAACCCACATTAACACAACAAGTGATATCTTCTTTCTCATGCACGAGTGAAAGTTACAAAAGTTTTCATGCAATAACAGGCCCAGAAAGTCGTATAACATAGACACAAGAAATGGAGAAGCACCTATCTAGGAGCACTTTAAAAACCAGTCAAGAGGGTGTAAAACTTGAAAAGTGCTAAAAAATATATCTTTGCTAAAAGAGCTAAAACAAAGCTCATTCTTCACATCTAATTAGGGGCGCAATTAAAGTAAAAGCCTTTACCATGCAAACCTAATTCAGTCACTAATAAATATACAATTGTCTGGACGAAAATCTATAGTACTGGGAAAATGCATTATTTAAAGTTGTATTAAACTGTACCCACTTTTCTGCATTTACTATGCAACTTAAGGAAAATATGCTAAAAATGCATTATAGATTTCTGTCTATAGCAAAACTTTCTAATGTTAGACTTGTTTACTTGGTTAATGTAGAATGTGCAATGTGTATTCAATTAGTGCTACATATAATGCCATTGCTAAAACCACACTCAACCTTAATCCATTAGGAATACATATTTGTTCGAAACTTAATGTCTGTTCCATTGAGATCACTTTTTTCTACGCTAATGGCTGACAAAACATCTTGAACCGTGCTAAAAAGGACATTTGCTTTGGTAATTTCACAATCCGTAAGGTGAGGAATAGATAATGGCATCAGACAGAGGAAACAAAAGTGTCTTTTCATAGCGATGCTGCATTACTCACAGAGATTTAGAAATTAGTAAATTAAAGAGATGTGAACTAGTCATTAAGTGGCCAGGTTTTTAAGATACTTAATTAACACTTAAATGATTAGTCTGCCCATAACCAGTTCTAAGACATCATGCTGGGAAGCACTTTCACTCTGCAAATGCATAATAATTATTACACACACACACACACACGTACACTCCAAAGGGAACTAAGAAAAGTAAATATAATGTCATATCAGTGTACAAATGAGCCACAAAGCAAATTATATTTATGTTAATCAAAGATTTAGGAGGAAGCTCAGAGACCTGTGAAAAGTGTCTCGTTGGTGGACTCTATAAGTGGACAATTAAACTACAAAGGACAAAAAACAAGACAAAACAAAAATAATAATAAAATATAACTTTTATTCCATACCTCAAAAAAATTCTTAAAAAGTGAGATTTTCTAATGTTAAAATTAATGAGTGTTCTTGTGTCATAAATTCAAATAAAGACTCAAAGGGGGGGGGGAAAGGGGACTCAATTAGCCGCGGGATTTTTACAGAAATCTTTGCTGATTTTTCCTTGCATCCCATAAAGGTGTGAGGAAAATTGAGCAGAGATTTTACCGTTGTACCGGTAAAAACTCGACATTGAATCCCTCTCACCCCTAAACGTCTACAATAAAGTAGTTTAATGGGGCTGGACTCAGTTTAATGGAGCCGGACTCAGTTATAACCAATGTTAGACTGGAAAATCGTGCTGATTATATTGCGTGGTTTGCACAATGTCATAGTACAAGATTCAATATAGCAATGTTTATTAAGTGTTACAGTTCATTTAAGAATTCCACTGAAACCTATAGAGTGCTTTTGGGATTAAATAATTACGGGAGTTTTTAAGATTTTATATACTTATTTTATCATCTGCCGATTAAACTATCTATCAATTGCATCGGGTGTTGTACTACAGAGAGCCGTTTACCTTCACATTAAGTGATTGTCACCCACTGTATTTCAAAACACCCTAAATAGTGTCTCTGATGCTTATTAAGAATTTACACCGATCTAAATTATAGATCTCACATAAGGTTTGTTAGAATGACATCAGGAATTGCTTAAACACCAATGGCTGCTAGAGATTTTATAACTGTGCATTGTACTATACTACAAATGGCTACTAGTAATCATGATGCTCTTCTTAGCAATGTTTCTTTAATGTTATGTTTGTTATGTTTCAAATATAAAATGTGAGTTTACTAATAACAGCCAGTATCACTGTTGTAGCAGTCAAATGTCACTTTAATAAATGTATCCAGGTGGTGACAAATTGGAGGACAAACTACAATAACTTATCTGCTGCATCAGCATACGCCAGAGAACGCAGCAATGTCCATTTTATCTTAATGCATAAAGAACTCTGACTACAGCCTATGGTTTCATGGGCGGAACAGGCGGGGACTGGGCGTATCCCCATAGTCAGTGTACAGTAAGGACGTGCCAAGCTGGAGCGCATATAGCAGCGTCTGATTCAGGCTCTGGGCATCTCTAAGGTAGGTATATTTTCTGTCCTAGCACTTGCAACAACTACAGAGCAGGTATAAGTGCCGATTAAAATGTTTTTTCATTAATTACTATATTGTTAAAAGGTTACAGATGACAACTGGTGACAATCATTAAATAGATTTTTTGCTCCTGTGCGCTCTTTTGTGACTTTATATTACAGAGTAACATAGTTGAAGAGGTTGAAAAAAGACACCAGTCCATCAAGTTCAACCTATTTTGGATCTCCTGCGATCCTGCACTTATATTTGAAATTGATCCAGAGTAAGCAACCGCCAATCTGTTTCAATTGTGAAAATCCCCCCAGACCCAATATTGCAGTCTTATTTTTACCCTTTATCCACTACTATCCTTCATTTTAATTAACGGTCGTATCCCTGGATACACTTTTCAGCAAAAAAATTGTCTAACCCTTTCTTAAACATATGTATTGAATCTGCCATCACAACCTTCCCTGGCAGTGAATTCCATATCTTGTCTGCCCTTACTGTAAAGAACCCCTTCCTTTGCTGGTTTTGAATCTCCCTCTCCTCTAACCTTAGGGGGTGACCGCATGTCCTGTGTATAGTCCTTGGGGTAAAAAGTTCCCATGAAAGTTCTCTGTATTGACCCTTAATGTATTCCACATATGTATTGGATGTATCCTGCAGTGTCTGTTAGAGCAGAGTGGACCTAGACCCGTATTTATCAACAGACATATCTTAGATCCGCTACTTGTTGAATACGGACGTGTGTATATGTGTGTGTTTAAAAAAAAAAAAAAAAAGTACAATATGTTCATTTTCATTCCTTGATGAATCAGGCCCATATATCTGTACACACAAATATGCTTCCTTTCGCTAGTACATACCACACTTGCCTACTCTCCTGGAATTCACAGGAGGCTCCCGAATTTCGGGGAGTCCTCCCAGACTCCCGTGAGAGTAGGAAAACCTTCCACATTTGCCGAAATTCACGGCATTGAATAATGGGGGTGGGGCTTAATTGTGTCATTAAGCCCCGCCTCTGCTATTCAATGTCGTGAATTTTGGTATTTTATAGTGGGGGCGGGGCTGTGGTGACACGGCAACGTCACAACGCCCCCTCCCTCCTACCCCCCTGTCACATGACCTCTCCCCCCGGATCTCCCAAGGGAGAAATTTAAAAAGTTGTCATGTATGGTACATACATGTGTTCGGGCCTCACTGAGTATCTCCTTGGTCCATCAGCATCTCTGTTTATTATGATTTGGAATGTTAAACTGTACAAATATAATGATTACCATACACTACAATGATGTTTAGCTCATCTTATTTTTAATTAAAACTCTTCCGGTGGTTACGGTGGTTATAGGATAAAATAAATGAAGAGGGCGGTTGGAAGTGATTGTAGGTTTCGCTCTATCCACTCTGCACATCTTTAGGTTGCTCCACTCATCTGAAAACTGGGCGCTGATCTTGCGGACGTCATTCCGAGGACTGTAAAGAGGGCGTTACAGCCTCACAGGCACATAGGCGCTTCTGCACAAATAAAACAGCTGTACGGGTTCCCATTTTTTGCCATTCGTAAACCAGCCCGAGTATGTCTTTAAGACGAGGTGGTTTTATGGTAAGGGACGTGTTAAGAGATAAAACTGACAGTTCTAATAAATATACATTATTTGTTATTTGGACGATTTGCTTCTGTGGTCCTATAATTTTTGCAGTCTGTGCACTTATAGAGATAAATGCCATGTATATTACTATTTGTCAATAGTAATCCATTTTTATAGCCGCACTGACTCAGCACGGGGACTGTTTGACTTTCTGGCTGCTTTACAAGTAACTCGGAGTTAAGGCGGCTTTCTGTGTAATTGTTCCGTTATGAGGACACAAAGGGAGTCATCGTGTATTGGAGACAGGTTAATAGCGACTGTCCTGTAGGTCATATCTATGTCCATTTTACGAGTCTGGCGTTCTAGTTTTGTACTTTTAAGATTATGGAAGCACCTGGCTACGTTTATTACACTTTTATTTATGTAAACTAGATGAATAAAGGGGAGTTATGCTTCATTAACATTTCTCATCCACAAAGGACTGGAGGATGATACCTTATTTTAAACCTTATTTTAAATGTTTCACAAACCAATAAACACTACTCGTTCTCCAATAGTATGTCCTGCTCAGATAATAAGAATATTGCAACGCTGGCACATTAAATTAATCCTTGTGAGGACTAAAATCATTAAACTGGAAACAATTTGAATCAAATAATTCTGCTTTAATTCAAAGTGTATATAGCTTTTTAAAAATTAATCAGCAAGGGTGTTGCCAGATCCAGAAACCATTGACCAAGGCATTGAATCTCTAGCACTGCGAATTGGGTTATAGTTAAATTATTTGCATTAATCATTTAATGCATTAATTACTTTGTGTTGCCCTTAGGCCCAACTAGATTGCACAAAGTTTAATGTGTTTATAGACGCCAGCCAGAAGATAAGTGTTCTGGGGAATTGCAGTCAACACTTGGCTTTTCTGTGACAAGCTTTCAATTGAGTTTAGCTCTAATCCCCTGGACTACAGTGCAAAATTTGAGTTGAAAACCTTAACCCGCCTGCACCCAGTTTGTTCAGGATACAACGTTACAGGAATGGAAGTTGGAGTTGGAATCAATTTCTACGTTTACGGCTGAGTTAGGGCCAACCTATTAGCAAAAGCGTCTTGACAGGGCAGGTGGCTTATCAAATGTGTGTAACTGAGGCGTCTGCATTTTATGTAGAAGTAGATTGTCAGCTCTTTTACTGGTTCACAGCAGTGTTGCTGGGGGATTTTTCTCAGGATATAGTGTTGCCTGAGCCAGAAGCTGATTATACACTGGGTCATGGAAGCTGGATTACATAGACTTCATGCCAGCTCCCTAGGCCCCCACTGAAAGATACGTGGAAGTAGCGGCATCTGTATTGATACTGCTTACTGGGCACCATTTCCCGTAATGACCACAGGCACGGTAGCGGAGGATGTTCCCAGGTCTCAGCTATGTGGAGTATGACAGCAAATTTGCTGCCATATGTACCTGCACCTCGGCTTGTCATGGGCTGTAGATGTTTAACGGCCTCTAGGGTCCTCTAGGGGCCTCTCATCCTCCGGACCTAGTCGCCACTGCTATGCAGTCAATTCCTGTAACTACATTGATATTTTGAGTTCATTCATATCTCCAAACTTGAATTGTGGAATTCAAAAGGGCCAGGTCTTAAAGAAAATGGGTAGAGTTTCTCCAAAGTGGACATTTTGGGGCTTTTTGTGTATATCAGGAGTGGGCTTATTTTGTCCCTATTCTGCCTGTATAAATGTTGGGATATATAATTTATTATCATCATTTTATGGTAATAGTGTAGGGGGCTTTTAGTGTATTTTGTGCTGGTGGATCAGCATTATGGAAATTGTGGTGTAAGAATAAGAAGGCCGGTTGTTGGAAGGGGGAAAGAATGGAGGCAGAAGGGGGTGTGGCCATTGTGAGCGTATTGTAAGAAGTAGCGACAGCTGTTAAAGGGTTGGCACAGAGAAGTTTATTTGTCTAACTATCACACAGACTATTGACTGCTGGCACAAGACTGGAGGGGGTTAACTCAGGAGGTAGGAAATCTATTTTCCCTGGTATCATGCTTTTATCTGTGAACAAGTGGGACCCTAATGTTTGACCTCAATGCCATCCAGACTTCCCTGAGTCAAATGCTGCAGGGTTCCCACTGCCTATTTGAGGGACAAGGGAAGATTGATTGCAGTCCTTTAAATAAACGGGTGCCAATCCATACCACCATTGGAACCAGCCCATTCAAAAGAGAGGCCTCTCTCCAGCAACAGGAGTCTTCTGCTCAGACAGTATTGACTAGGGTTACAATTCCTGTTGTGTTGGTCGAGGATTGTTGGGAAGAACTTGCTTACAGGACTTTCAGACTGCGCAGATCTATTCACTTTGTGTACCTGAAAAAAAGCAGGATGACATTTGGCTTGGTCCTTGGATTGCCTGCCGATCAATAGCTAGATCAGCTCTGGGAATGGTGATGATAGTTTCTCTAATTTAGAGCTAGATGTTGGGTACGATGCCTTGAACCTCCTGGTTTTTGTGCACAAAAAGTTCTATAGTTTTATACAGTGTATTGTACTTTTACAATGTAAGTGTGTTTAGTTTACCAGGACACTTGCTAGATAATTTTGTATCCACTATGGGTATGTCTTGCTGGCGAATAAGGTTGTCTTCAGGCACTAATTACCATTCGACATGGTAAAAGATGTATGCATAAATTTGGTATCCTGACAAAAACTACATGTTGCCATGGGACAAATAATGAGAGGCAAAAAATGTGAACAGAGCTAAAGAGAAGACATCTGCAAAAGCACAAATCCTTTTTGTTGATGTCTCACCTCCAGTTTTAAAAATACTTTAGATTCAATATTTTTTTTAAATCCCTTATTAAATGTATGTATTTATGAATACTAAGGCATAATCTTATTCTGGTGTTTAAGACATTGCAAATCCAGCTCTTTTTACATGGTAAAAAAAACAAATAAATACTATTTACACAATAAGAGGATGCCGTACTAAATAAATACATGAATTATTTAAAACACAGCCATATAAAACAGAAGGAAAATCTTTAATACATTCACTCATTTTATTATATTAAGATATTGTATTTATCAGTGACTGCTGAGGAAAATATTACAATGCACCAAAACTAAACGAAAAGGTTTATATGTGAAATGTAACACAAACATACACACAGCTTTTTTATACAACCCTTGTTCAACTTTCTCCTTCAGAGAAGGCATTTAGTTAGGGGTAGATTTATCAAACTTTCTAAACAGGAAAAGTGGAGGTGCTGCCCATAGCAACCAATCTGATTCTGGCTATCATTTTCTGGAATGTACTAAATAAATGATAGCTAAAATATGATTGGATACTATGAGTAAGGTTTGATAAATCTACTCATTAGTCTTTCCAGACAGTCGTGGCATGCAGTGGTGATTATCGAGTCCTCATACCCCGCAACGGATGCTATATGACGCAATTGATGCATCGATGAGAGGGACTCGATGTAGCAGTGAATTTTATTGGGTGTTTAATATAAAGCCAAAGATACAAATAGCATTGCAATAGTAATTATTACATGATATTAAATGTGTTATTTTTTTTTTAGTTATGCATAAACTTTATTACCTTGCACCATTTATTTCTTATAAGCGGTTTTTATGTTTGTTTTACATATAATTTAGGTTTAGGTTTAACTAACTTGTATCAATTCTCAGATTTCTTTTCTATTTTTGGGTTCTTTATTTTCAAACTGTTTTATTAAATTAAAACTGCCATTTTTTTCCTTATTATATCTATCCACAGCTTCATGTATTCCTGGATCCTTCGCAAAACTTTTTGCAGTATGTAAGATGCTTTTAGTTCTGCAATTTTGCCCTTTTAAGAAGTTGCCTAAGGCTTCCCTGGACTGTACCCGAGGCATGAATGGGATTTACCTATTGGGATCCAAATCCATTTTCAATATTGTTCTATGTAATGTAATGCAGTAATTGCTTGTTTGACTGAACACGTTTGACAAAATGTGCAAATGCCTCTTCGGGGCACTAGGAGTTCAGTTACACCTGGTTCAGTTGCCTTGGAAACAGTTTTTATGTCCAACTAGAATTTCTGCGTTTACAAGAAATGTGTGAGATAGCCTTGAAGTGACCCTTTCACAAATGAGAAAACATCACCCCAGCCTTATATCAGTTCTCTATAAGGTCACTTTGGAGGCTACAGGCTCACGTTTTGTAATGCTGTTTTTTTTCTGATTTGCATAATACAAAGATCTCAGGTTAACACTTAATGCTTCAAAGCAATAAAACATTCAAGAAATCAGCAGAGATGTCAGGGTGATTGACAGGTCTCTCGTCCGCCTCCACTAAGGGTTTCACAAACATGAACTCCAATATTATGACAAGTCCTTTCATTGGCTCATTCCAGAGGGATAACCCTTTTACAGTCAAATGCAATAAAATATACAGTAAATATTTCAGTTAATCTAAGTCCTCCAGTAATTTACATTCTGGAAACATAAATATACCAAGAAACCTGGTTTTGTGGAAGTTACAATCATTGCATATGTTATTGTTGTGCGCAAGACACACGTCTAGAATTAACCGGGACATCCATGGGACATGGAGTTTGGGCTAAAAAATCCACCCTGTGTCTCCTTGAAGGTACCGAATTAGGTAAAACCTTCATCGAATCCTATTTATGCTAGTGATTCGGGTTGATCAAAACCTATCATTATGTTTTGTAAAACCCATTTTTACAGGGAAATGGATTAATTTGCTGGTGAATATGGTGGTACCTATGAGGACGTAAATTGCTGAATCTTGGTGGGAAGATCTGGGTGGGTTGGACGTTCCCCACTGAGTGTAGACTCAGGAGATGAGTACACGTAGTTGTACAGCAACATGCAAAAATTAGATCTTGTTTCACCAGACAGAATAATCTAAATGATATCCAAGGGGTGGAGAAGAGACATTGAAAAAGGTTTCATGTAAGGATATAATGCAAGACAGCATGCACATTATAGGACCAGCTCCAGAGGTGGAATAGTTATTGCTGGGTCCTATAGCGAAAATTTAGTAGAAGCCTGGCAATACTGCTCTAGCCTCCTGCAACCCCCCAAACCTCCTCACTATGTTCTCAAAAGAGCGGGGTCTCTTCCATACATGGGAACGGGTCAGCTTAGAAGAGTCCTCTTCTCTTTTGAGAATAGAGCTAGGGTCTTGTGAGGGTAGGGGTCTCACTTCTGGGTCCTGTAGTGGCTGCACCCCCCCTTCCCCTCAATGGCGATGCCATGGCATGTGCAAGCTAGACTGTCTTTTGTGTACATGACATATATATTGAAAGTCTGTATTCTATCTTTAAGGCACGCAAAACAAATGTATTGTTCGTGTTTTTTTAAAAAGCATACAAATCAGGCATATGCAGGTCCATATTCAACAAAGAGCGCATGTGAGGAAATAAACACTTTTTTTAATTAAAGTCACCTGTTAATAATACAGCACCTGATTCATTAAGGAACTTAATTAATCAGAAAGTATACAGCTAGAACATGTGTTTGCAATCAGGAGCAACTGTGTAAAGGTATTCTATGTACAACAGGCACTAATTATATCTTAATAAATGTATTTCATGGGGAAAAATGAGCCCTTTGTTTTATTTTTGTAATCTTTCATTAATGACTATGGGCCTGATTCATTAAGGAACTTAGGCAAGAAATTTCTTACTTAAGTCTCCTGGATAAAACCATGTTACAATGCAAGGAGTCACAACTAGTTTTCTATTTTGCACATAAGTTAAATACTGTCTGTGTTTTCATGTAGAAAAATGAATGCTATAAGGGAGTTTTGAATGGAAGATGGTTGAATGCAGCTATATATGGATAGTTTTGTGTTGGTTTGTTAGGTTATTTGAATGGAATTGTCCAAGTTCAGATAAAAAAAGAGTTAGTCTTGTGATGTTTGGAATGAATTGTGTTACATAACTGCATGCCTAGTAATTGTGTTGCAATACTGTGTAGATAAAACTGTACTTTTTGTAACATGTAATATAGGTAATTGTATAGTGTTAGTTTTTAGTTGATTATATTGATAAAATGGTTGATTTACTGGTAGACATTGAATACGTAGTGTGTAAAGATTTGATTTAGGACAATGTATGATAACTGCTAAACAGAGATATATTTGGGGTGGATTTGCAAATGATATATTGTATTCCTGGAGGCCCTGTTGCTGTTGCTATGAAAGTTGCATTGGCAGTAAATTAGGCTATTATAAGATCACATGGTTAACAAGCCTGGTATGAAGTCTGCCAAATATTAGAGGGTGAAGCTTGCTATGCTGTTTGTTGAAGAGTGTGGCCAAGAACAGGACTTAGATACATAGCAAATGATTGGATTGTTCAGGAAGTGGTCAGATTGTTCAATATAATGTTTTGTTAGAATGTTGGTTTAAAAGGTAATTTGTAACTCTGGAGTAATGCTGTTTATTGCTGGAGAAAATGAACTAGTTAATATGGCAGCAAGGTGATCTAGATGCTAGCATGTATGCAAAGATGGCTGACAATGTGTTAGCTCCTGTAGTGCTATACATTATTGGAACTGTGCTGTACATTCAATTTATTATCACAGCTTGAGCTTGACAATCCCTTACACGGTGGCTAAGTGGTGAGCACTTCTGTCTTACAGCACTGGGGTCATGAGTTAAATTCCCGACATGGCCTTATCTGTGAGGAATTTGTATGTTCTCCTCGTGTTTGCGTGGGTTTCCACCGGGTGCTCCGGTTTCCTCCCACACTCCAAAAACATACTGGTAGGTTAATTTACTGCTAACAAATTAACTAGTCTGTGTGTCTGTTTGTGTGTGTTAGGGGACTTAGACTGTAAGCCCAATGGGGCAGGGACTGATGTGGGTCAGTTCTCTGTACAGTGCTGTGGAATTAGTGGCGCTATATAAATAAATGGTGATGATAATGATGCCCATTAAACTCCCTGTTCCACATTTGAAATCGTAGGCTGTAGTAAGGGTCAATTGCGATCGAATATTATTTGGACATTGCTGCATTCTCTGGTCTCTTTCAGGCTGAATTGCATTTGTCCCTACGTTAGCAAAATAAATAAAATTGTGCTTTAAAGAATTTGTAGTTTGTTAACCGACACTAGGATTGGGAACACTTAAGCTATGCTGCTGAAACGTACAAAATTTTGCAGGCGAATGCTGTATGGGGGGAATATGGCGCAGAGCGGTTTTGATCATCTCTACGTGCGATATAAGTTATTATCTTGCAGCTGTGGAAGTATTGTTTTCTGGCTCTCCACAGACCACTTCACAAACACTATTTAATACACATAAAATACCAAATAAAATCTGTGTGCGATGGGCCCATAGAACGTAGAATAGGCAGCTGTCCCCATGCACCAATTATTTCCCCACCTGCACTGAATATTAATGGAATGGACAATAGACACGGCAGCCTTCACAGTTTGGTTATAAGCAGAACGTGTTAGCCGGTGACTTTGTCCAATTTACTGCTTGATTTTATTAGTCTGAATCTGCTGCAAAACATAGCAAAATCAACAAATTCAATTTCCATTACAAATACAAGAGATAAAATATAAGACCGAGCCGTGTTCTGTAAAAATATCAAATGTAGCTATGCCAGTCAGAAGCAGAAGCTTGTCTATTTATAGTTTGATTTTTTTTATGCAGGAGCTGAGAATCATAGCCTGGGTCCACATCACTGATTTTGGACTCTTCACACTAAATATCTTTACATTTCTCTTATACAGGAAGTGCATTGATTTGAACACAAACACAACAGTGTTGGTAGGGGTGAAAAATGTGCCATCTACTGATGGGTAGAGGTGGGTGGACTGAAGATTGAGATTTGTCATCTGCAATTTTATTTGAGAACTGTTTCTGGTTCACCAAAAGTTTGCCAAATAATTAAAACCGTCCATAGAATCAGGCCAATCACAGCACATGAAGCTTATAGACAAATGTCACATAACTAACTTTTTAATAAGAGATTGCAGCTTCTCGGGCACTATCATCATCATCATAATTTATTTATATAGCACCACCAATTCCGCAGCGCTGTACAGAGAACTCACTCACATCAGTCCCTGCCCCATTGGAGCTTACAGTCTAAATTCCCTAACATACACACACAGACAGACAGACACACACAGAGACAGACACACAGACAAAGACTAGGGTCAATTTGATAGCAGCCAATTAACCTACTAGTATGTTTTTGGCACTAGGGATTGTTCTAGAGGAAAAGAGTTATTTTGTATGCTCTCTGTGGGCTCTATTTTATAAATCCATTTAGCAATAGTTCTGAAAAAACTTGTTATATATTTTTATCTATTTTTACTATTTTTTTTATAGTTAGTTACTCATTTTTATATTAGTGGAACTAATAAAGTCTTGGGTCTTCCGTTCCACTGCGCATATCACCCGTGACTGCCCATTGAAACAGCCTAGCCTTACCCTCCCGGCCAGTATTGACCCAATTTTATTGATAAATCGTGGGTGGAGTGCACCAAATATTAGTATATGCAAGTAAATTGCTGGGCACATAATTAAAATTCATATAAGATATTTATTACAATTATGAAAAAAGGTGCTTTTTACATATTATAATAATTATCCAGAAAAAATGGTATAAGTATAATCTAAAACTCAGGTGGTATTAATGAGCACAGAGCAGATTAAATTATCTTTCACTTGTTCTATAGAACAACGCAGGGAGCGCGCTAATACCATTACTAAGCGAATAGCTGTGTATTATTACCATTACTCGCGGCACTGTGAGCCGTGAGCAACAATCTGCGGTAAAATTACTACAGTAACAGGAATAATGCGCAGTCCGTGTTGTTCTAAAGAATAACGCAGGCAATTAATTCTGCCCCAGAGAATGTTTCAAGGAACAATCTTTCAAGAAGATGAAATGAACTGAACTTTTGCTGCTGTAGACAAAGATACAATGTAACAAACGTCCCACGTCACCGTGTGCTCCGGCGTCACAAGATGTATTAGCCGGAGTGTAGGTTGTAGCTACTCACATGAAGATATCTAAACTGTCCTGTATTGCAACCAATCCAACATGTAAAGATGTTTTTGGGGGATCCTTAAGCACCTCCTAGCTGACGCGTTTCTTCAGTATTGTTTGTGATTATGAGTACCCTAGACTGTTGTAAACTCATGTGGACACTGAATTTGCATCACATTGCTATGTAAAAAGTACTGCCTCAGTGTGAAAGGGGTGTAACTGTCGACAGATTCAATGTGTTGACATGATTAAAATGGCGACATTGTGACTGTCGACAGCTAGTAAAGTCAAACAGCAATTCCAGCGGCAGCTGCCGGATCCTCTGGCTGTAACGGTGTGTTCACTATAAGAATATTTTTTGTTACTCCACACCCACCGCCGCCCAGGGGTGTGGGATGAGCCCTGGTACTTTATCATAAGGCTGGGATTCCCTAGGGGGATACTGGACTATTTTTTGCAGACCCCGTCTCCCTAGGGAATCCAGCCCTGTGCTGACCAGCCTGGGAGTAGTTGCCTTTATGGCAGGGGGACCCCATGTTGTGGGTTCCCCTAATTTTTTGTTCCACCAGCCTTGGCTGGCAATGCCTAGTTCTGGTGCTAGTTAAATTGGGATGATGCCAAGCTTTTTGTCTCCCCAATTTTGCAAGTACCAGCCTAGAAATTCGCCATTTTGGTGTCAACAGTTTGACTGTCAACAGATTCAACGACGCCAAATCGTTCGCAAACCCCTACATACAGTTTAATTGCAGATCCGGAGGTACTGATCATGCCCAATGTCAGCGCTCCTCCTACCAAGTCTGATGACTTTACAGGTCTTAGCACTGGAGAGGAGCACCGGTAAGACCGGTGTGTTAATATGGGGGCTCGCGGGGAGAGTGTGTGCTTGGAACCACTGCTCTGCCTCCTAGTAGTTATACAGTCCTATCTATATATATAGAATATAGGTTGTTTAAATGACATATAAATTTCATATTGATACACAAATGTTGTTTTTTTAGCCTCTATCTGCCATCACAGGCATTATAGGGAGTAAACACTGAAAAACATGGCAGAAAGACTTTCAGTAGATCTAGAACACAGTATAATCAGACCATCAGTCACTCGCAATAACTGGAATTACTGGCCGCTGTACTCAACAACTTACACTTGCATTAAGTTCATAATAGCACTATTATTATTGATCCAGCACATTTATCTGGCTTTTAAATCTGTTTTTTTTTTTTTTTTTTTTTTGCTACAATAGTATTACCTCCCTGAAGCTGCATCGTGTTATTTTTACAGTTTCGAGAGGGCACTTTATTGACTAAATATGAATAACACAATTAAAAATATACACATTTAGTGTGCATACTGTACTCATTGAGTATGCATTCTGTAACATATTTACATAGAAAGCAGGGATTATTTATTAAATATTAACATTGATTTGTGAATATATCAAGATAATTACTTTTGTGCAAGTTTAAAAATCATTACTACATGCATAATGCCGAGATGCACATGAAACATTCCAGAGAAAGCAAATTAGCAAAACCCCTATCTCGTATCTTCTGATATTTTACCTTAGACAAAAATGTAATTAGCTGTTGTTTGGGATGTCCTGTGGGCTGAACAAATATCACTCATTCTGAGCCAATCGAGGACCATTGCCAAGACAGTCAGACTTCCTAAAGGTGGATGATACCATCAAAGGCTTATCAGGAGCACAGTGTACCTGTCTGCCAGCATGCTGGAAGCAGTACACATGAATCTCCTCATACATTAAATAATGCATATAGAATGGTTTATTATTAATTCTATATTATATGCACTGTACGAGGATATCAATGTATATATATATATCCATATATTAGATAAATTTATTAGTGATGGATATATATCATCATCATTTATTTATATAGCGCCACTGATTCCGCAGCGCTGTACAGAGAACTCACTCACTCACATCAGTCCCTGCCCTATTGGAGCTTACAGTCTAAATTCCCTAACATACACACACACACACACACACACACACACAGACTAGGGTCAATTTTGTTAGTAGCCAATTAACCTACCAGTATGTTTTTGGAGTGTGGGAGAAAACTGGAGCACCCGGAGGAAACCCACGCAAACACGGGGAGAACATACAAACTCCACACAGATAAGGCCATGGTCGGGAATTGAACTAATGACCCCAGTGCTGTAATGCAGAAGTGCTAACCACTGAGCCACCATGCTGCACACATCAAACACCTCATACCGGGCACATTGGGCCTGAGTCATTAAGGAAAGTAAAGAAAAAAAATGAGTAACTTTGCACCTGGGCAAAACCATGTTGCATTGTAGGGGGAGGTAAATTTAAAATGTGGGGACAGGTAGGGCATGTTCTAGATCAACTTTTAATGTCAGTGTAAAATTAAAGCTATCAAGTATTTGCATCCTACATGAAAAAACATCTAGTATTTTCCTTATGTGCAAAATAATAAACTAATTTGAACCCCTTGCATTGCAACATGGTTTTGCTAAGGTTCAAAGTTACTCATATTTTTTGCTGTACTTCCCTTAATCAATGAAACACAAAGTGTACAATACAGTATTCCTGCCCACTCTCCCAGAATGACTCCTGATTCTGGGTAGGTCTCCCGGACCCCCGGGAGAGCAGGCAATTCTCATGCATCCTGCCCACTTTCTAGTAGGATGGGGGCCTCAATGACGCGATTCGCGGTGAATAGCCTCATTTTGGCCCCACCCCTGTGCCAAAATGTCGCATTCGTCGCAAGGGCGGGGCCAAAGTGCTGCATATTGCCATGATTCATCCCCTCAAGCCCTCCCGCCACGCCCCCTTTCTGGAGGACAAAAAGTTAATGTTGGCAAGCATGCAATACAGTGTTAATACTATAGACTACCAATAGTGTTGTTAATACTGTATGATATGCACTGCGCACTGTATGAGGAGAGCAATATGTGCTTGTATATATATATATATATATATATATATATATATATATATATAGTATTGCACAAACTACGCAGATATTCGCGCTGTTATAAGTGCTGTTCATGCAACCACCATGGGCTTGCCTCACTTGTTCCGAAATCAAGCATTTGGAAACCCCTCTCTAGTAATACTGCGTTTCCCCTGCTGTTGCAGTTAGAATTTTAAACCACAGTCGAGGATCTAGATGTGGGTAAAAATGTGTGCTGCATTTCATAAGGCTTTTAGCCATAGAATTTTATATCTAATTTGAATGCAAGAGAACACCACTCACAAATACTCTTTTAGCCATAAACTTTTATTTTTTTATATTTTTTTTAAATTCAGCAATTGAGAGCCAAGTACATAAATGCTCGAGTCCCCGGTATATACGCTGCACAAATGGGCTAATGAATATAATTAAGCATCAACAAATTCTGCAGGTTTATGTTTTCAAATGATGCGAATGTCGGTGTTTATTAATAATGGATATAGCAAATGATAAAAAGTACCAGGTAGTCTGTTTATTTCATTTTGCATCAGATAATTAATATGGGATAATGTTACCGGAAAAATAAAATAAAACAAAACAAAAATACGTTTAATAGTCCTCTCTGGTTGTTCACAAATGTCGGTGAGGTGGAGGGTGGGGTGGATTTAGTGAGATACCAGAGGACAGATACACAGATTTAACGTCATTTAAAAAAGGTTTCAGCTTCTATTATATGAAGACTGTTTGTAAAAAAAATGTAGCAAAATGTATCTTTTTTTCAAGTAATGTCCTTTAGTTTGTCACTTTAAGAAAGATATTTTATGTATTTAAATAATGGAGTTATGATATAATATATGTGGGATGTTATTTTTGTAAAAAAGAAATCTGTCTCACTTAGGGCTCACTCACACTAGGCTTTATCGTCTGTGTGTGGATAGCTACACACTCCAAAGATCATCGTCATCATCATCATCACCATTTATTTATTTAGCGCCACTGATTCCGTAGCGCTGTACAGAGAACTCATTCACATCAGTCCCTGCCCCATTGGAGCTTACAGTCTAAATTCCCTAATATACACGGACAGACAGACAGAGAGAGAGAAACTAGGGTCAATTTTGATAGCGACCAATTAACCTACCAGTATGTTTTTGAAGATCGCCAACAAGTGTGCAAAAGTTCAAAAGCGCAAAGCAAATGCTGTTTTGTGATGTCACACAATTTATTTATCTATCTAATAAAACAAATCTACATTCCTAGGATTGTGACTTTTTCAGGGATGTCTGTGAATTGGATCATAGAGATCAGAATTAAGTCTCTCGCTATTTTGAAGGGTTTCCAATGTAAAAAAAAATTCACATTGGATACATTGTATATAAATAAATGATTTAATGTACAGTATGATTAAACAGAAATAGATTTATTGGCCCCATGTATTGGCCCCAAGGTAGGATCAGTCCCTCAAATTAATGACCATATTGGAGCAATAGATTTCCCATCTTTTTTTTTGCAGTGTTTACAAAATCTTTTAATTCAGTTTCCAAAAAATGTATCAAGGATACAGAAAGTCTTTGTAAATGTGTTATGTTTAATTGTTTTATGTTTTGAAGTAATAGTTATTTTATTTAATGCCTTTATGGTTTACAAATATACACAGGAAACTTCATAAACTCTCTCTCTAGTAGATTTGTTCTTGGTGAAACCTCCATTAAAGAAAACTCATATTTTCCTTTTTAATTTTATTGATAAAAAAATGACTTATGTTTTTACATCAATAAGTGCGTGCTCCCAGCATGATGACAGTTCTTTCATAAAATCAATTAAAATATACCAGCGCCTGCTGAGACTTAATAAATTGGCTAATTCATTTCTATCAATAGAAGCGCCCGCAGATAATTCAAAGTAATTTATGAATTAAAGACATTAAGAGGCGCATGGGGTGCGTATATTAATACAACTGGAGGGGTAACAATTTCAACCGGGATTTAGATGATTTTTTTTTTATCTGTGGAAGTTGAGAAAATAAATGCAGATTGTTTGCAAACTACTTACAATTAATTCTTAGTGTTACTGTACCTTAGCTCAGATCTAGTCTCATATCTGCTTGTCTGTCTATCTGTATGTCTGTCACTCATATTAATATTTTGTAATTGGTTTTATTATAATTATAGAGAATTAAGATTATCCCTTTGGAGTGGGGTTTACGGTAGCAGAGAGGTTCAAGCGAATTCAAGGATCCTCCTAATTTGTGCAATTTAGGATTCAAAAATTTGTCCTCGAAGTTTAGTTTGTCCAGATGAGCTGGAAAAATCACCCGTGTAGCTGGGTTACCACTGATGTGGGCACTCGGACTGGTGAGTTTTGGAATAAGTAGAGAAATAATAAATGTATATATATATATATATATATATACCGTATTTCCCCATGTATAAGGCGCTCCCATGTATAAGACGCACCTTAATTTTGCCCCCAAAATGGGAAAAAAAAAATATTATAGTAGCTGTCAAAAAAGACAGGGAGAGTGTAATGGCTGGCTGCTCTTATTGTGATCAGAGCAGCCGGGCAGCACACTCTCCCTGCAATTGCCCCCCCCCCCACCCTCCTCCTGGATCCTCGCTGCCACTGTGCCTCTGTCCCCCTCTTCCTGGATCCCCCCACTGCCACTGTAACGCTGCCCCGCTCCCTCTCGATTCTCCCCCTCTGCCACTGTAATGCTGCCCCTCCCCTGCATCCCCGCTACCCCTGTATAAGACGCACCCAGGTTTTAGATCCAAAATTTTTGGGGAAAAGGTGCGTCTTATACATGGGGAAATACGGTAATTTTTTTTTTAAAGGCCCTCCAGTCCTATATTTTTCGTTCATTTTGTATTTGTCTAATGCAAACATTAAGAGATGAATGTATAAAAATATTCTAGTTATGGTGCTTTACCTAAATTGCTCATAATTTGGTAAAGTTCCATTGTTTACAAAACA
Source organism: Mixophyes fleayi (assembly GCF_038048845.1). Classification (NCBI taxonomy): domain Eukaryota; kingdom Metazoa; phylum Chordata; class Amphibia; order Anura; family Limnodynastidae; genus Mixophyes; species Mixophyes fleayi. The sequence goes on along the minus strand of NC_134408.1, from coordinate 149,243,328 downwards.
AAAAGACAGTTGTCAGCGCTTATCCTTTACACTGCATATATGTGTGTGTCTAGCAAAATGAAAACATGGGATATTAGTTCATATTTTGATCAAAACATTTAAGCCTGCATCCCAAAGTTTTGTTGTTTGACTTCTGTTATGCAAAAATCCGTCATCTCTAATCTAATTGAGCGATATATGTGCCATCATTGGGGAGGGACATGGTTTCACTGGAGAATGTCCGAATCTGAGGTGTCTGAAAACATGTCAAAGAGTGACCAGAAAGTCTTCAGACATATTTCCCTGAATTTAGAGTCTGCACAGGAGGGGTGACAAAAAAAATATGGCAACTACACCCCCCCTTTGCTAGGCACGGAGCAGTAGAGGTTAGCATCCTTTAACAACACATTCTATAATGACGCCTCAATTAAATAAATAGTTCCTTTACAATCTGATTGAAACTGAAGCTCTGATGTGCTGTGGATTTCCTGGAGCAAACCCACGTACAATTTTGATACAGATTTGATAGCCATTGGTTAATGATATTATTCCCATTAATACAAAACAAGTGGGTCAATTACATTTTACATGGCTGTCAAAGTTTTATGTCTCAAAATGAAGGGACTCCTGTTAAATACTAAACATAAACGCGTTCATCTTTGCACGCTGACTGGAAATATGGCAAAAACAATTCTGAAGGGTTCAAATAGTTGTGTATATTAGATGTCGCAAAAAAAATTACCTGTGTGTGTAGCACATGCAAAGAAACACAAAAAAGGGGGACAGTGGTATTCAAATCATTGATATTTGATAATATGTTGCACTACTTTATAATAGTGATCTATTCATTGTTTAACAATATTTGAAGAGTAACATTTCTTACAGCAGAGACCAATCACAGCGATGACATCTGAAATGTTTTCTTGTAAACAACAAAGAAAGACAATTAACTGTTCCACCATTAATCACGTTCTCCAGCTATTTAATTTAATCTCCCTGATTACTTTTAAGGTTAAGCGGGGTATTAAGAGTATTTGCAGGACATTTATCTCACTAAATCAGCTAGGATTAAAGATTTAAAGTAGATAGTAATCCAATTATTGTTCTCAGTTAGAGGAAAACACGTTTGTTCACATATACAGTATAACCTGAAGGTTATTGAAATGCAAATTACTGTCATCATAATTGTGTTTTGTTTTCAGGTAAGAACTTAATCCTGACATGTGTATATCAATTTTATCTGCCTAATTATCTTTAGATTATGAATTAAGTGTAGCAGATCTTTATGATTCATAACATATCATCAGTTAGGTGTAAAGCCTGTACCTTACAATTTCCCTGCCGAGAGATGAGGTTTATAGAGCCACAGAGCTAGAAGTCATCTTGTAACAAAAAATAAAACACATCTTGTGGCAATCACACATGCTGTATATAAATAAATGTAGAACTTTAAATATTCAAAGAAAAACAAGAAAGCAAATTGCATTAGCAGCCAATGAAAAAATAAGGTAATTATGAGTTCACCAGTGATTAACAAGTTTTATGAAACTTTACTTTATATAGAGGTTAATTTGACACCACAATCATCCTCTATCCATGTGAAAGGGGCCTCACATCACTACTCTGTGCTGCTGGGGACTCTGCTCCTTCCACTAAATAACTCTCAGTCTGTGGCTTCCTGCTGCCTCCACTCCCCTCCTCACATCATGTCACTGCCCCTGTCACATGCAGCCCTGTCCTCACTAACACATCACTCATCTCCTGATATACTCTGTGCTGCTAGGGGACCCTGCTCCTTCCACTATATAACTCTCAGTCTGTGACTTCCTGCTGCCTCCACTCCCCTCCTCACATCATGTCACTGCCCCTGTCACATGCAGTCCTGTCCTCACTAACACATCACTCATCTCCTGATATACTCTGTGCTGCTGGGGACCCTGCTCTTTCCACTATATAACTCTCAGTCTGTGGCTTCCTGCTGCCTCCATTCCCCTCCTCACATCATGTCATTGCCCCTGTCACATGCAGCCCTGCCCTTTAATAGCATAATCACATCAGTAGATAGTTCACTGCCTTAGGCTGGGTACACACTACAAAAATTGTATCACGATGTGTTATCTAAAACAATTTTATCAATGACTGATAAAAAGAAGTCCCGATCAGCAGCCGATTCATGTGCATACACTATACACATTTTACAAGATTTGCCTTCAGATCTGTGCTCTTCATCTGTCATTACCATCGGCCGTAAACGAGAGTGCCGACTGGCTGAGTGGTCTCTACCTTCTTACCTTCTCTTAACCTCTTAATTGTCATTTTGCTACAGATTAGCAACATTTTAAAAACCTGTTCTGCTGAACAGTTGTTTTATTCCTCATTTGGACACAATTTGTTTGCAAATTTTGCCAACGGAATTTGGCCCTAAGTGTTCCAAATTCTACCTCACCCACAACAGACAGCAAAATTAATTGTCTGTTGTTAACTTTGCACCTTTGCAAAATGCCCTCTTCTGCCTCGACACGCGATTTTTCGCTAAATTTAACAGCTCATCTCTAGGTTGCATAGAAGCAGGAGTCTGGTTGGACTGGAAGGAAACGGACTTGGCTGGTCCCATAGTTGGCTACCTTGGTCTGGATCACTGGGCTACCTGTATTATTTTTTCCGTTAGGCTAAAGAGACAAGTCTTGACTCCCCCCTCGGGCTAAAATTTTTCAGCCAGCCTCTGCATAGAAGGGAAGACCACTCAGCATGCCATACCCACGTCAGGGTTATGGGGTGGGCCTTGGTGTGATGTCCCCTTATGTTTCCTATTAAATATTTAATATGCATTCACAGCACAGCAAGGGGGGATGGTCTTAGAGGAGCTCCGTCCCCTCTCCAAGCCATACTGCGGCAGAACCAATAGCAACATCTTTCTCTTGCCTTCTATTAACTGCAATGTTACTTGAATTCATTGTTTAAACTTGCTAGTACAATGGATGTTATTCCATTTTAACATTTCAAAAAGGAAATGAAAAGATGGCTCACTTTATAAGCTTGTCATTTTAATAACTGTCTGTTGTAACTTTTATCAATGTTTGACACGATGTAAACATCACAGCCAAATCGTACGCTCCGCGGACCAAAACTAACCCGAACTTTGTAACAACAGCAGACGGCATCATAATCAGTCCGTGTACTGTCAGTAAGTACATGACAGCGCAGCCTGATTTCCATTATTTGTTAATTACATTTCCAATTAACTGTGAAAAACCTTGGAGATCTTAAGTAAAACACGTGTCCACTCTCAGTCACATCCAATTAAACAACCTGCTCAAAAGTGGAGATATCATTTATGAATAATAAATACTTCCTTAACTTATGGCATTAAAAATATTACATTGTTACTGCTCAACAATTATTTCACAATATAAAACTAATTCTATAATGTGGGTATTGGAGAGTCTGCGCCAAGATGGCAATTGTTGAGACAACTGTTGATATCTCTTTAGTTCGATATAAAAAAATATGATCAGAATTTACTATTCATTAATAAAAAGGGTTGCCCACCCATGCAAATCAGGGACCCCTCCCCCCATTGCACCCCTTTAATGGGAAGCCCCTTCTTGGGGGCCGCAGCAATATTGGAATGCAGACATCTTGATCAGCGCTGACAATCAATAGAGAAGAGCGTTCTCAGCGCTGCTGGATCCATATTAACTGCTAGGTTTGGAGGGTGTGACCATCATCATCATCTTTTATTTATATAGCGCCACCAATTCCAAAGCGCTGTACAGAGAATATTTCTCTTTCACATCAGCCCCTGCCCCATGGGAGCTTACAGTCTAAATTCCCTAACACAGACACAGACTAAAGTTAATTTTGTTGGGAGCCAATAAATCTACAAGTATGTTTTTGGACTGTGGGAGGGAACTGGAGCACCCAGAGGAAACCCCCGCAAACACGGGGAGAACATACAATCTCCACACAGATAAGGCACAAACTCATGACCCCAGCGCAGCGAGGCAGAAGTGCTAACCACTCAGCCACCATGCTACCCTCACTTAGTCAATGCGGCCTATTTACCTAATGAGTGGGAGTTTGAAATCACCGCCTATTGTAGAACTACAATATAATAACGCGGAGCCCTCACCTCAGCTACACACAGGGGGCCCTCAGACGGGCTATAGCTTTAATTTTTTTTAAATGCCATGTGGAAGTTTAAAGATGTGATAAACTATTTTTCTCAATTTAGCTCCTAAATCAAAGCATAGTTGGAATCTTCATTTCTGAAATGAAAAGTGTGGGATGTTTTACAGATGTTTATTGAAGTTAGAAACTGTAGCAGATGGAGCAGTGGGAACAGATTGCTGAATGTCTACATTTCAGTGGAGGTCAATTAACGTCATTTTGAAAACTCACATCTAGAGATGGCCAACTTTTCAGAGCTCTCCTGACAAATATTCATCTCGTGTTGTACTTGATCACTCATTTCCCCAGGAAAATTTGCCTTTGTCCTAGGCAGAATCCACCACCTCTCCCCCAACCACACCACAGAGCAGAATTAATTAATTGTCATCAGGGCTGGTGCCTGGAAAAAAAAATAGAGAATTAGCAAAATAGGAAACTGTTGCTAAAATCATTTCCCTGTAATATATATTGTTAGAATTTGTACAATTGCATACGTACTTCTCCCATAAAAGTATAATTATTATTATCAGTATTATTATTATGATTATTATTTTTACAAAGTGACAACATATCCTTGTCTATATCTCTGGAAGTCTTGCTGCATATTCCTTTATACAGTATGTGTTTCAATACCCCAGCATGTAATGTTAAACATGTAGGATTGAATACAAGAGCATAATGATCTCGGAGACAGTAGATGTGGTAATTGTACGTCCATTGTAGAGTAATGGGTGACAGCGAGGGCAATCTTGTTCATTTGGTCTGCATCATTAACAAAACACGACAAATTTGATGACTCTTCATACATTTGTAGAGCGATGATGCACAGTGGAAGCCATTTAGCCGAACTTCTTGTCTTATTTCTTCTCATTTTGTTCACAGTCAGCTGAAATAAATAGATGAAATGCCTGAAATTAGAGCAGAGACCCATAAAATCTCTCTGTATGGTTGAATTCTCATCTCATGTGTGCGACGGCTAACAGCCGTGATTAAATCTTCAGAAGTCGGTGAATCTCCATCAGATTGGTCTCAGGTTTCCGGGATAGACTGAAACACAACGGTACACACGGTACCTGGGTTTCATATCCTGCTGAAATGAAATTGTTCCCTGAATGGAGAAAGTAAACACTTTGCATTTTAGCATTTTGCTATGTTCCTGTTTGATGCACATGAGTTAGAGGAAGATTTTAAAGACTGTTAAAAACTCAGTGCTATAAAGGCAAATTTGTAGTTTTATTTTTCTCTCATGTGCTGTGATTGTATCAGGATGAGTTGTTGTTTTTAAAAGACAAGCTTTTCTTACCAAATGTTTTGAAGAGATATAAAAAAAAAGCAGCAAATTAAAATCAGCGGGGTAAATTACAGATAAAAGACAGGTTTGCTTTCATATTATCGTTTCTGTGTTTCTGCATAGTCATCTATGGTGGTCTTCTGTTCTACTCAGGAAGCTCCTCATCTCAAAGAAGAGTTACTATACTCCAATATTAGGATAGCTTAGGTATCCCCCCCCCCCAAATACCCCACACCCAGGAATTCCTCCCTCCTCTGTTTCTGCACTCACCACCATCAACACTTGTTACCTTGTGCAGAGGAAGCTGTGGAGGAGGGGGATGCCGGTGATACTGACAGCTCCGTCTCAATGGTAGGCTAGGAGTGTGACATCACAGCCCAGCATCACACCAACATCCAATCACAAAGGAGCAGCAACCAGCAGCATCACTACAGTTAAGAAGCACGTGTGGGGGGGTGTTCAATGTAAATTAAATTATTAAACACACCCCCTTTCCCCATTGTCAGCCAGTGAGGAAGGGGGTGTCTTGAATTTAATTCCATAATGCGGCTGCCGCTCTGTGTGGAGGAAAAGTAAAAACACTAAAGGAAGGACATCTAAAACACTGAATGAGTGTCATTATCTCACCCATTCAGTGTTTTAGATGTCCACAAAATTCTGGCTGTCTAGTCAACTCTCATAGGTCACCTAAGGGTTCCGTTGGCCGTGTGTGTACATTAATGTATTGAGAAGAGTAAATTAAAGAATTGGATTTTACAGCATTTTTATAATTATGCTTCAATGAACATAAATGGAGGATGACTTGGGTGGAAACAGATTTTCTAGTAGACACTTAGTTGTTACCTTATATTCAAGCAATACAAACAAGAATGAAATATAAGAAATGCAGGTTTTCAGGTGGCGGAGCGTCTGATCACTGGTCCGTATGACTTTGTACACTATGGATGGACTATTTTCTGTTACAGTAACTCCTGTCTGGAGATAGTATATTGTCAATGATGCTGAGTTTGCTGGTGGTGAAGCTGAGTACAGTATACAGAGATATTTTCTATTCTGGATACCCATGAAGCATCCACTGTTATTTCCCTACACACTCTATTACAAAATTGTGGCTGGGGGCTATAAAAAAAATTGCTCCTGGAGCCCAGAGCTGTAATTTAAAATTTTAGTACCTGGGACAAGAAACAAAATTTCCACCCACCTAGCCCTCAATTTTAACCAAATGAACCTAAAATATTCATAAACTGCATTGCGCCCCACGCGGTCGCCCCTATCGCACAACCCTAGTTACAGCCCTTCAGAGCCATACGCAACACGGTGAGAACCTTACTCAAGTGGCTCATTTCTCAGGATTCCCTCCATCTATAGGTGCTATTTGTGGCACGCAACGTATGTAACTACCAGTGATCACTGACTATTCCTTACTTTATTTGGTGCACTCCTGTCTAAACATTTCAGCAGCATTGCCTAATAAGGATAGATTTCACTTTACTTCTATAATTATTCACAATGTATCTCCTCCTCTGTACAAAGTGCCCATGTCTATACATCTTCCAACATTTATGTTTCGTTCAGTACTATAATAAAAAACCAAATCTCTGTCTGTACCCATCATTACTACATATGTGTTCTAATACGCAGGTGATACTATGTCTTCTAAACTGGTAGATTTTTATGTTTTACTACAGTGACTGGTAGAGAAAACCCAAGTATTTTCTACACATGTAACGATTATTAGTCAATCTGCCTACCCCTTATGATTGTATTGGGAAACCAATATCAAGATTCTTTTATTGACTGGCAGCTACTTTAAAGATAATGATGACCTATGTGAAGAAAATGAAAGTATCCCTAGAAGACTTCCTTTAAGCCAAAGCAGTAATTTTACAGTAAGTCAAACATCTAAAGTAAGAGACTGACTGGCTGGCTCGCCAATGTTGGCAGTTCAGATGATTATGAAACATATGATTTTCTATCAACCCCTTTATCAAATCGTAACAAAGAGCTTTCTTTTTTAATTACATCTTTGTGTACATTGAGGATGGTATGTCAGGTACAAGTAATGGTGTAAACAATGTATACCTGCAGTTACAAATAAGTGTCAGTAACTGTTTGAAGCAGCTGGATGAGCATGGCGAAACACTAGTACTGCAATGTGATAGTCATCCTTCAAGATAAGATGAGAATGATTATTTACTCTCTTCCCATGATCAAAGGCTTCCAGATAATGATGACAATTTACCACCAGCAAAAAGCTTAAATCTAGTTTAGGTAAAAAGGACAAATGAGCTGAGACAACCTCACATCAATAACTACAATGTACAAGAAAAGAAGCAATGCTTGTGTCAGTGGTGATGAAGCAAAGACAAGTAGAGCTGATGTCTTATCATCCTCATCATCATTAAACTTATTTAGAATGACACATTGTTCATACATGATTAAGGTAAGTGTATTTATCCAATGCTAAATGAAGTCAATAGTGCAATACCAGAAAGTACCAGGGCTGCTAATTTTCTATCACCTACAACCTACCAAACAAATGGCAAGTACATTTCCAGTTCAAGAAATGAAAGCCCTACAGTGCATTATCTAAAAGGTCAGGCAGCAATGATATAATAAATAGGGAGATAGAAAGCATGACAATGACCAGTCATTTAGGTTATGCACAAAGGGTCAGGCAAGGTCATCAGCAAACAAAGCTTGGAACTTCTACCCTGGTCCAACATATAGAAAGACATCATAGACGCCTTTTGTAGAAATACACAAGATCTGGCAAACCAGATGGCACTTCCAGAAGTACAAATGAACATATTATTCTTACACATAACTTTGTTGTCTTTGCTGATGATCACAAGGGGATAATGGTGTAAATATTGATCCCTGTGGGACTGAAGTTACACCTGATGATAATTGTGAAGTGCAATCTGTAAATTGTCAGTCATCGTTACTTTGTGTTCATAATCATTCCACAGGAAAAGTCTGAACCAACTACCAACCAGCATTGCTGTATAGTTGTCTTATTAGCTAATACTGTTACCAAGGAAGAGTGGTCACTTTCAATCTTGTTTTTACTTAGGTTCATGCCACACCCAATGTGATTCAATGACTATAGCCAGGATAAATGTATGGCTTCAATGGTGATTCTAAAATGTCCATTAAAAAAGGTCAAGTTACAGATCTTTCACCAGCGCTAATGTCATCATTGTCATTGTCTTCATCACCATTGAAAGTTTTTGAAAGAAGTGAAACAACCAATTGAGCACTGTCTGTCTCCCAGTCAACTAATGATTGGAGTTGTTACATCTGTCAATGGTTCGAACACCGCAAGACTAGGGCAAATACCACACATCTCATGTTGTGTTCATGTGCTGGATGCTGCTCCCACAGAGATTGAAGATAACAGGGTGGATCTGCAATAGGTTGGATCCAGTGAATCAGGCTAAACCTCAGAATTTCTGATTCATTGGTTGAATTTTTAAAAAGTATACACTATATTCTTTCCACAAAACAAAACTTTTTAGTTATGTTCGGCTGTATCGTGTGAAGTAGAATTTCTGGTGTTTTCTGTTTACAAGTTCCACAACAAACACATGGCATTAGTAGAACTATTTCTGGTGACACAAAGGCAGGTAAGCAATGTAACAAAGCAATGAGGAACAAGTCAGATGCTTGGTTGTATAGGGAGAGGAATCAGTAGCAGAAAGAAAGAAGTAATAATACCACTGTATAGGTCATTGGTACGGCCTCATCTAGAATACTGTGTTCAGTAGTGGAGGCCATATCTACAGAAGGATATAAATACATTACAGACTGTACAAAGAAGGGCAACTAAAATGATGCATGGTCTACAGCACAAAACTTACCCGGAAAGACTAATAGATCTTACCATGTATAGTTCTGAGCAGAGAAGGGGTCGGGGGGACATGATAGAATCTTTCATATATATCAAGGGTTATAATAAGGTACAGGAGGGAAAAATTGAACAAAGGAAGAGAAGTATTAGAACACGAGGACATGTACTGACACTGGGGGGAAGTACGTTCAGAGGAAAAACTACTTCTCAGAAAGGGTAGTGGATAAGTGGAATAGCCTCCCATCAGAGGTGGTAGAGGATAATACAGTAGAGCAATTCAAACATGCTTGGGATAGACATAAGGATATCCTTACAAAGAACTAAGGATCAAATAGGGTTTGAGGTTACCACAGGTTAGAAAATGGACAGACTAGATGGGCCAAGCGGTTCTTATCTGCCATCAAATTCTATGTTTTTATGAGGACATTGAAATTCAAGAGACTGTAGAACCTCACTGTACAATCTTTACCTAATTACTGCTTAATGAAGAAACACATTGACAGCTCAGAACAAAGCCTATTGTCTCTCCTGTAAAGCTCCTGTCTGACAAACTTCTAATCTTAAAACTTAAACTGAACAATTTAAATATTTTATTCTTTACATAAATTCTCCATAATTATTAATTTTTGTACTTTTGTCCTTCAGCAACAAATATTAGAACATAATATATAGAAAAAAACTCTTCTGGCTTCTCTGTAAATCTGTTACTTTATATAACTTTTGGGCGTTCAGCAACAGGAACAGACAGAGAATTGACAAGAAGAGACATTTTTGGCAATACCCCAGTGGCTGCAACATACATCCTGTAGTGTTATGGACTCTGAAGTAGTTTACATTATTCTTGCACATGCTAATGGGGAGAACAATCAATTTCTCATTAACTTCAAATTTTTCAATTGTATTCTCCAGCTTTTCCTTTAGTTAATTGCTAGTTTACAGCGTGTGCTAAAGATTTCTTCTCTCACAGTGCGGTTATATCTGCTCTGAGCATAGTGAAGAGTTTGTGAGATTACCTTGGACCTCATTATTTTATCATCCATCATTGCGGTTGTCAGCTTCATCATCCTCCCAATAACATAATGTATGGAAATAAGTCTAACCTTCCTTCACACCGAGACAAGCGTTATTTTCTGACTGTGTCATAACGTAGTTAGTTTTATATTCAGGTAGGTGACTGGGTGAGTAAGAACATTTTGAAAAACAACAACAGCTTAAAATATTTATATTGTGTTCTCTTCATGATTTTTCTTCATCGTCTACATCAGAGGTGTTAATTTTCTGGGCACAGCATTATTCGAAGGGTTTAAAGCACTTGATCAGATATAATAAACTTAAGGTTCCTTATAGCTAGTTTTCTATTTTAAATCTGCAAAAGTTCTTTGCTGCCTGACTCTGTTTAAGCATCTGGCAGAGAGAAGAGATTTATTCAAGGAAGTAAGTTCTAAGCCGTGTCACTGTAGACCTGGAAGCCTGGAAATATAAAAAGAAAACTGTTTGATATGAATATTATCTCTGCTATTTTGGAGTTTAGATTCCTTAGGCTTAACCCACACAAGTTTTTCTTGGGTATTGTAGTTGCGTGAGGGGCATATGGTCACGAAAAATGACACTTTCTTCCTTTTTCTCACTCCTTCATATTTCAACACAAGAAACACACCAAAGAAAATGGTCACGAAGAGGAAGTCTTATATGATAACAAAGGGTAAATTCTGCGTTCACTAAGCCATCCTGTATATGATGTCATAGGTTCATATAGGTAAAGTTTACATGGGTGTTATGGCCGCGGCTATTTGATACGTTTTTATAACCAGAACAGCAGAGGTTTCACCTTTAGCAGCCCCCTTTCCCGTAGAACAAAATGCGTCCGTGGGTACTCGGATGCCCCCAGGACTTAACTCTATGGTAGTAGAAGCTTATCAGAATAACCGCAGCGCAAGGTGGAGAAACTGGAACATTGGAGACAGGAAGCGGGGACAGGCCTAGTTCATGGGACCGTAGCAAGCAGGAAGGTCAAGGTACAGGCCGAAGGTCAGGGCAGGTAGCAAACACGGAAAATCCAGGAAACAGGTAAAGGTTAAAGGGCACGGGAACACAAGCAGGGTCCAAAAAACAAGTCGAGGTCACAACAGGAGAATCAGGTCACAGATATACACATGTATATACACATGTATCCACATGTATCCAGAGGTACTGGGTCGCTGGTCAGCAATTTGTGTCTTACACTGGGCGCTGTAACCGGCAGGGAGGCTAAGCCCTCCCTGCCTTAAATAGTAACATGGCCCAATCAGAGTGTCAGGGCATCAGCCCTGTAATCAGCCACAACAGGCTGATAATTAATAGTGAGCCCCTGTGGACTAATGAATAATTATTCAAATTGTTCCTGGCGTACACGTCCGACTGCCCCTAATGCCGGGACGCTGCGCTACTAAACAGAGCGTCTCAGCCTTTGCCTAGGAGATGAACGTGATCCTGAGAGGGACAACGAGCTGCGGGGGATCTCTCAGCCAGTGGGGGAATGAATCTAACACATCGATACATGATACTAAACTAGCAATTACGTCATTAGGATGTTTCACCTTCTTTGGGTTCACCCGTCGTGGCAATGACAACTTTACTGCTCTGACTACTCACAATGCTCTTTCTTTTTCACTTTAATTTTACATAGTTACATAGTTGATGAGATTGAAAAAGGCACCAGTCCATCAAGTTCAACCAATTTTGGATTTCCCGCGATTCCTCTGTTATCTTTGAAATTGATCCAGATGAAGCAACCGCCAATATGTTTAAATTGGGGAACTAAACAATCCCTCTAGACCATATATTGCAGTCCTATTTCTTCTGGGATCCACAACTATTCTTCCTTTTAATTACCGATCGTAACCCTGGATACGCTTTTCCGCAAACAAATTGTCAAAGCCTTTCTTGAACATATCAATTGAATCTGCTGGGGGGGGGGTCAAAAAGCGTGGGGGGTCCCCCTAAAATTTATAATACCAGCTATTGTAAAGTCGGGTCTGGCAGCGCTATAACAAGAAAACCTGTAATGGGGGTTCCCCCTACCATAGGCCGGTCAGCATCTGGCTAAATTCCCAATAGGGATCAGGCCAGCAAAGAAAAAAAAATGCGTCCCTTCCCTAGTGTTAATCGTCCATGTGTTGAGTAGCTCTAGGTTTGTTACCGCACCCCTGGAGTGGGGGGTGTAGGTTAATAATGTCAAAAATAGATTAAATTAATAATTTTGTCAGAGGTGCACTACAAGTCCCAGCATGGCTGGGCATGCTGGAGCTCGTAGTCCGACAAGACCCAGCATTGCTCTGGCTGCCAGTGCCCAATGGGACCAGAGAAAAATGTAAGTAAAACACAGAGGGCGATTTTAAAAATCCTTTAATTGAAATAAGTGCTCCCCTAAACCACTCTCTTTCACCTTCTTTATTCTCTCACATAGTCCCGGGCTGGCACCATTGGCATCTTGATGTAATAATTCAGGTCTTGGTTAAAATAAGAAGCCATAACTGATGCCGTTAAACTAGTTCCGCTGATATCTATCCCTCTTATTATTATTATTATTATTATTAATATTTATTTATAAGGCATCCGCAGCGCCGTACAGAGACAAACAAAATCACAATACAATGGGAGACAGCACAGCACAGTACAGTAAACACAGCAACTCAGTACGCTCAATGCACAGCTAGAGAGGGCGGGGAAGGGGGAGGGAGGATCCGCAAACGACGGGGCCCAAGAAGGAGGGCGCGGAAAACAGGGAGTTTAGTTATAGGTTATACCGTTATATTTGTAACCAGGGGATTTTCTACGCCCTGACATCAGAGAGATTCCGGATATGGGGATAATCCCACCTCTGTTGATTCCACCCCACATTCCTGCTGAGCACAGATTTAAGGAAAATCACATTATCACTAGGTCCTTTTATACAGTCTACCTGTAGATCTGCTATACGTCTGTATGGTTGCTGGCTTTCTACTGCGCATCCGAGATTTAAACAACATACAATCAGGGACACAAGGAACCAAAAAATATCAAATAAATATAGTGTATGGTGAACAAGCTCCTCTCGTGCTCAGTTGTGAAACACTGTAGGTGCAACGTGCACTCACGTATAAAAGTGTAACTTAAATAACATTCAAACCTATTCTTTCATGTATTAAAATCCACGCCACCTTTACAGTAACATGACATAGACCAAGAAATAAAGAGAAAAGAATCTAGTGTCAATGTGTTGAAAAAAGTGACTCATTTGTGATAAAAATCCAATTTAAAATAACTTGCATATTAAAGATGAGAGAGACACCATTAATGCAACTTCCACACCTCTTCCTCATGGGGTATTATAAGCAAAATAAGAGAAGTTAATATCTAGTTCTCTCTGTGTATATATATATATATATATATATATATATATATATATATATATATATATATATATATATATATATAATTAAACTGTTCAATACTTAAGGAAATACTACTCACCTTTGATATATGTCGGATACATAAATATATATATAATCCGTGAAGGCCATTTGTTCCAAAATAATTTCCAAATTGGTTTTAAAATATGTTTATTCTATAATTAGAGGAAATAATATCATTCAAAATGATCAATATAATCACTCACTGACTGTGCACTGATTGAAGGACCGCTGCACTTCCGTGTACATCCATCCTGCAACCCACCTCTCACTACGAAACACTACTGGCGGGTATACTTTACGTGTTCTGCTACTGGCATCCTCAAGGTTGTCTTAATGCACCAGCAGACAGTGAGGAAGCAGGGGAGGTTTTGCTATCAGGTGAAGTGATAAGAAATGCACACTGTTGTTACTGTGGAATAATAATCGTTACACTCCTCTTTTACCTAAGCAGCAAAATAATATCACTGCTTTACGATCTTTTTCTGTGGTTCACTGAACTAAAATGTGTATTTGCTAAAGGAAAATAACAAAACCAGTTTACGTTAGTTTGTCACTTGCTGTAATCCCAACTATTGCAATAACTGTAATTGTATTACTGGTAGGGCATGTAGAATGCACAAAAAATCTGCATCAAACCTTTGTTCAATTCATATTTTATATTTGCCATTTTTTTCCTGGTTGTCTTTTGCAAACTGAATTGCCCGCCTTGACACAGTGTAACAGGCAGAAATATGAGCTTTGTGCATTTTGCTTATCTTCAGTTACAATATAATTTAAATTATTGTATCTAACACTAGATTAAAAATGCTTAAAAAAGTGCTTGTTATGTTTTTGTTGTATCTTTCATGACACTAGCTTCCTGTTTTCTTATATTTATTTAATTGGCTTTGCATTTTTATGTATCCACTCAGATATCCTTGAATCTAGACCCCCTCCCACCATTTTTTATGTAAAAATTTTCTTTGTGATGCCTATTTCATGCAACGATAAGCTGCCTTATTAACTAGAAGCTCTCTTTCTGATCTATTGAACAATTGGGAAACAGTACCTAAATGGTGCACATCTATCTTCAACCAAGGTAATAGCTTCAGCAGCAAGTTTATTCCAAGCCCTGCATAGTAATTACTACTGAAGACAAGCAAACCCGTGCCGGCTAAAGATGTGAGAGGCAGCGTAATGTTCTCCTGGATTTGAGGCTCCTTTTTATACTCCTAATAAATATTCCATGAGATAGATGAAGAATATGGAATAATGACTCCAAATCAAACGGTTCTGATTGCGATCTTTCAGATCTCTGCATCCCGTGGTATTTTTAGCCCAGCCATTGAAAGAAAATACCATACATTAATAGGATTGTTTAGAAAATCGTTTGTAGAATGAAATAGCGCGCTCTTAACACGTACAGCTTGCCATCACGGTATTGTACACTTCAACATTGGTATTTCTAAAGTAATAGCGAAAATTGTATTGTGTGTCTAGTTTATTATGATTATTATTACTGCATTTTATGTAGTTGGTTTCAGCATATTTATCGCTTTTGTACATTGAAGGTACTGAGCAACCCCGTAATATTCAGAAACAGGGCATTAGCAAGTGATTTGATCTTGTTGTTGAGCTTCCATTCCTCCCATACCACTACCTATGCACATATTAAATAGGGTAGCATGGTGGCTCAGTGGTTAGCACTTCAGGATTGGGGTCATGAATTCGATTCCTGACCATGGCCTTATCTGTGTGGAGTTTGTATGTTCTCCCCGTGTTTGTGTGGGTTTCCTCCCACACTCCAAAAACATACTAGTAGCTTAATTGGCTGCTATCAAATTGACCTTAGTCTGTCTCTCTCTCTCTCTGTGTCTGTGTGTGTGTGTATATTAGGGGATTTAGACTGTAAGCTCCAATGGGGCAGGGACTGATGTGAGTGAGTTCTCTGTACAGCGCTGTGGAATTAGTGGCGCTATAGTGGACACAGAGAGACATTGCTTCTGATGATATTATTCAACCACAGTCAGAAAACCGTAAGTTGTCCATGTTTGATCAATGTATGAACTGGCAGTGTGGTAGTGACTGGAGACTGGCTGCTTGTGTGTAAGTGATAATTAGGTTGAATTAAAGGGTTGAATTAAAGCTGAGGTCTTACAGAAAAACCATTTATGACTAACAAAATAGTAGGATCTATCTGTCTAAACTGTCATTTAAAAATGTTTCACAAGTTTAGAACAGATACCGTGACTTCAGAAAGTAGCATGAAGGCTTTTGTGGGGAAGTTCATGGAGGGGGGGGGGTGGGAGTCTTTGCTCACCCAACGGAAATCATAGGGAGATTTCTATACCACTGGATGTGATTACCGGTGGATGGAAACCAGAAAATGTGGAATCCACCAGTTTGTAACCCACCTGGCTCCATTTAAGAACCAAAGTGACACCTGTCCATATAAATTCCAGTTGGATAAAGTTCTTGAACACCCACAATCCCAAACAGTAATTAACGTTTATAATCCTCGAGAACATAAGTATATCTACATGATCCGAATAAATTGACGGAAGACAGCAGGATGGGATGCTCACAATAGTCTGTGCTGTCACACCTATTTGTACACAATATAATAATATAATGATGTGTCATACACACAGTAACGAATGGTGTCTGGGCAGTTATTACCAAATGCGGAAGTCACATTTCCCTTA